>NW_009598598.1:10846-31526 GCF_000690535.1 Cariama cristata | reverse complement strand
TTACCGGGGACTAGCAGATCTTGAATCCAGACAGGACAAAGCAATCATCCAGTCATATATATCACCTCCTATGTATTACAGGCCACGACACTAAACTGAAATACTCATATATTAAGCCCCTTCCCTTGCCCCATACATTTCAAGCTCCTAAGAACAACTACATGTGACAGGAAAAAAGGAAGTATAGCGATGCCCGAGGACCACACAATGGCAATGGGCTGATCACGCATCCTCATGCCTCCAACAGGCAGGGTATGTCTGTCTACAGGAAAGCCAAAAGACATCAAAATCACTGTCATTCTGTCTTGGGAGAAAACACTCTCCTGAAGCCAAAATACTCTTAACAGTTGAATAAGACCACCCAGGCATCTTAAAAAAAAAAAGTATCCCCATTACACCAAAGCATAGTCCACTGAATCCAGTCTCCTTATCAATGGCAACAAACCTCTGATTCTCCAGAGAAACTTAGAAAATAATGTACACAGCAAAACCATCACAAGAACACATCCAGCCTAGTGTGAAATCATGAAGTTATTTCTTGAGTCCACCAACAGCCTTCAGAAGTCTCAGCATACAAAATCATCGTAACACAGTGATGCAGTATTGCAAACACTTGCTTTCAGCAAGAAAATCAACTCTTCTCCATAAAGCCGTGGAAAAAAGAAAAACGTACAAATTCTGGGGCTGTGAGAGATGGCTCTGCCCAGCCCTTGCCCCTTTCCCATGTGTCTTCATAGACTCAAAGATTGTTTCTCAAAGGCTGGAAAGCAGCAGCAGCGTGCACCTTTCAAGACACTTGATTGTGTGGGTCCTAGGAAGTACAAGCAGTCCTCACATCCCCACAACCACAACCCCCGGCCATCATGCAGCTAAGAAAATTACAACTCATTCATTGAATTCCCCTCAGTAAATATTTCCAACTACTGGATTTTGCCATGGATTTGTCAGCAAGGTTCTAAAACCCCCAGGTATCAGGGACCTGCCTATACAGAGTGACCAAACTATGTTCAAGAAAAGAGAGAAAACGCAACAAACAATAAATACCCGATTGAAAAACTAAATTGAAAACTTGTTAACCAGAATAATCTGAACATAAGCCCAAGCATGTCTTCTTATGGACTGCTGCTCTCACTGACCACTATCAAAAGGGACACTGCTTCTTAAAATCACCAAAATCAACACTACCTGGATTATGTCTTTCCTAGTAGTGTTCTCTAAAACATGAAGTATTCCACCATATTTGGGCAGCTCCTTCCCTTAAAAAGCAGCAAGAACTACGGTACACTCTGAAGCTCTAATTCAGAGCACTATCACCTGGTTTTTCTCTTCTGACCTATGCTGATCTAGCCGAACGAGCTTACAAAAAACACAGCAGAACTTCATCTACACCAGTACTGCTGGCTCCATGATTATTTAACAAGATAGATACCAGTGGGTTCAGTGACGGGCAAAGTTTGCCAGTGCACACTGCCTTTTCTTCTCCAATACTCCCATAAATGCCTCTGTCTCTCTCCTGTTCTCTTGCCAGCCCGCTCTTCTTCCGCTGCCCGCAGAGGAGCATCCCACCAGACAGCAAAGGCCACATTTTCAGCAAGCTACCTGAAGGCTTACTCTGAGGTTGTCTGGTTAGGTGAGCATTGAGCACACTTGGAAAGATTTCTAGAAAGACAAAGCTACTGCCTTTCTTCCGCCCCACTTTCCTCCAAGGACAGTGGGACCCACGTCCCAGGCAGCGTGGAACAGAACGTTTCTCCTGCTTCCTGACAGCAACTGTCACAGCCAGTACAAATCCCAGGACAGTGGCGTTTCATGTCTTTATTTTCGTTCAGAAATAAAGATATTTCAACAACATGAACATCTGGACTAGAACTGTGTAATTGGAAAGTCCGGCGAAGATTTAATTTCTGCTTGGCTAGATGCTTCCCAGGATACTTTGATTAGTTTGTGATTAGTATCTCTCTGGGGAAACATATCATCTTTCATCTTCCTAAGTCCTTTCACTCGACAGACTGAGTCACAGTCAAGAAATTACCTGATGATTAGTTGTTCCAGAACTGGATAGTTATTGCCTATGAAGGATTTCATCTACAGCTGAATTACATCAACCATTTCCTCTTGCCATCAAACTCCCACATTCCCCCAGTACCTAAAACAACGTATATTATTCAAAGCATGGGTTTCTCGGAAGATGAAATGGGAAGTCTACAAAACCTGCAAGGAAGTTTGACTACTCGTAATCTATTTGTATACAGAAGGTGATCAGATATTACATTGGTAGGCATCAGTACAGGGTCTAAAAAATGATTAGCAAGGTCTGCTGTTATTTACGCAGGTGTAGCGCTAATGCAACTGTTCCCTGCAGTATTATTTAACACACTGTGATGACATGGCAGCTTCTCCATATTCATTCAGCAAAAGGAATCTTTCAGGAGCCCGCTGGCTGTTGTGTTGGCTCAGTGATTTATCAACAGTTTGTCAAATCATCACTTCTCTTCTACAAGCCTTTCTTCTTCCCACTTGCCTCCAAATGATACTTTCCTTCTGTATTTCTTAAAATGTCCATGCAAAATCCATGACCCAGCTAACTCCCGCCTTCCATTCCCTGAGTTCACAGGATGTCATGTAGTACATTCTCTCATTTCTGTATTTATCACCTTTGCTATCTGGATTGCGTACAGCTTCTTCTGAGGGATGCATGTACACTTCCCTGCGGTACCTAAGCTGATTTTGATTCAGACTTATCACCAAGGGAAAGCAGAAAGTTCAGCACATTGGTGAACTCCGCAAACCACTTCATTTTCCTGTATTCATAATTGCTCAATGAGTGGCAGATGTGACTTGAAGTTTTGCGGAATTTTTCAGTAATTATGAATGTACAATTTAAATCTGGTAATTAAGTCTATGTTGCTGCATTCTTTGTTCACATATGCTGGTTTGTGGGGGGAAAAAATGACCTAAAATTGGCATACAAAAAAAACCCCTGACTCATTCATTTAATTTTCCAACCTCTTCCTTGGAATCTCCTTGATTACATTTTCCACTGTTCAGAGATCAAGGCTTAGGCATTGTGCAAGCCCCATTAATCCTACTTCGCAAGCTCACATAGTGCAAAACCACTGTGTAACTTTATCCTCAGAAATACACAGAGATAATTGTCACCTTTCCTGAATTTCTCTCTCTTGACTGCCATGCCATTACTAGGCATTGCCCTCACCACTTTCTCACTTATCTTTGCAGACATTCCAGCATTATTTCTTCTTTGCTCATTTTCTGGAGAGCACGAGCTCCTCTGTTACTACAGTCAGTGAGGTCAGAGACTTCCCTCATTTCATGCCATCTACCTTAACAATTCCAAATGATTCCAGATTTCAAGCGGAAAATATATTGCTAATTTTTCCAGTCACTCACCGCTGAAAAGCTGCATATATCTGCTTCTGCTCCCTCAGCTGAAAAGAGAATATACGATTTGAAATTCGCTAATGATAAGGAATCAATTACTATTTGTATTGTACTTCTTGTTAGCTGGAAAAGCTAAACATCTCTATTACACTGAAAACACAAAGTCATCGTTCTACAGTACTTTTACGATCATTTAAGAGCATCTGCAGTGTGAGCCACCTCCAAAAACTCTAACAGGCTGCTTAGTCACATTGGCAAGGAGGCAATCTAAAATTATAAATTCTTTCACCTACCTCTCATGTTTCCTATATTTCCATCAAGTACTATGGGGAAATGACATAATTCATCTACCCATGTGTTCTTGCTGGGATGTCTTCTGTAGAATTTATTTGAGCCCTAGAATGAGAGCTCCTTGAAGCATCCTTAAAGACTAAAAAGAACAATCTGAGCACTGAAAAAGCACATCAAAAAGTGACTAAAAACTCTGTTGATAGCAGCTCAGCTGAGGCAAACAGACCTGACAGATGAAGCAAAACTTTTAAAGCAGGCTGCCGGACCAGGAGTCTGGGAAAGAGCTTGCAACAATCAAAGGCAATGGACATCACATTGCATAAAGGGAGCTGTCTCCAGTTAAGCAAAGATCCAATCTGGACACTGTGTTTGATGTCAGCTTCTCTTAAAAACGGCATTATTGCAACCACACTGCAACTTTAGCTTCGTTAAACATGGCAGCCAAAATATTTCTGCTGACAGACACGCACAACTTTGGCTTTAGGGCAATGGACCATACTCTGCTTGTTAAACAGAACTGGAATATTTTGAACTCTAAACATGGGATTTTGAAAACTTGGCATGACTAATGCAATCAAAATGCCCATCCATTTTGTGCCAAATTAACTATGTTGGCCATCTGACACTCAAACAACTTTCACAGCAAAATGTCAAACAATAAAATTAAATGCCAGGACAAAAGCCTTGGAGAGTGTCAAGAGAAGAAAAGCAGTTACGGTTAGTATTAATCATATGACCACTGTATCACAATTATATTAAAGATTTATAAATAGCACAAGAGCCTGCCAGACTGAGAGACCTCCAATGCAAACATTACATGCCTGCTTAATCCTCATAAAAGTGGGATTAGACATTATCTGTCGGACTCCTTGTGTCGGTTATCCGCAATAGTAGTGACACAGCTGTATTTAGCGAAGGTGCAAACAGCTATCGTGTCAAACGCTGACAGCTACTGACGACAGGGAAATTTCTGCTTCAGTTCCACCTCCTCCCCGCTGGGCTGCTGGGCGAGCTGTAAAGGGTGCTTGCCTGAAAACTTTGTTAAGAGAAAAATGGCACTGTGCAGAAAACTAAACAGACCCCTCCCTAGAACACCTTATACTTCATGGCACGCCTGAGCTCACACACCCACTCATCAGAAAGCCTCAAGTCACAGGGATCCATAGGCAAGACGAGATCCAGTGCATTGATTAGGACTGAGTGTTGAGAATTTCTGAAAGTAATGAAGAACTGCTAAAGACCTGTACGCTTTTGAGTCGCTACTTTAAATCTGTAAGAGCTAAATAGTTAGCACCCATCAGCATTAACTTACTACATAAAAAGAAGGTTGTGTTCTCCCTTGCCATGTCCTAAGTTAAGACCACCCATGGACATGACAAGGGAGGACACCCACTCCCGCAACAGCACTGACTCGGGGTCACCCTGCTCCACAGGGACTTCAAACAGGGCGGGGGCCGGGAAATGAAGCATTTTATTCATTAGGATATTGTGCCCAGATTTGCTATGAAAAAACAGGGCACATCAATTACGCATCATTTTCAAAGACACGTTTTTGCGCATGACTAGGGAGATGGCTGCTTTCTGCAGCCTTGTAGACATCGACCATGTCAGCATGCGCAGTAAAAAAAACAGCAGCACCTTCAGAGATTTTGACAGTGTTTCATTTGACAGCATTAAAAAACAACCTATGCAAAAAGCAAAACTACTCAGTTCACTGCAAAAATAGTAAATCTGGCATTTATTTGGATGAAAAGAACTTGGAAGCAACATTTCCATGCTCCCAAGCCACAGAAGTTCTAAGCAGCTTCTGCTCCAAAAAATTACAGCTGCTTCCAACCGTTACGGGGGTTTTTGACCAAAAGCTTGCCACGTTATTTAAGCACCCACAGACTACACCCGTATATGAGTGACTACCAGGGACCCTACAGATGCTCCCACTCTCAACCAGACTCTCCTTGCCCCAGAACAATTCCCGCAGACACTCTATCTGGAAATCCTGCACTGTGAGTTTGCCGCACATGCCTCCTTGGCGAAGGCAACAGCATCCTGTGACCTGGCGTCACGTAGCTCCATCTCACTGTATTTACCTTCCTCTCAAATCCAAGTGCTTTCACTTCCCCTGCAAATGGCAGCCCCTTGTTGACTTGGATATTACAGCAATAATCACGCATGCCTGACTTGCACGACAGCACAGGCCAGTCGGATGTGCTTAGACCTTCCCAGGAGTGGATCAGTGCACAGGTGGAGCACCACATCTGTTGCAGATCTCAGTTCTTTCCAAGCACCTGTACCTGGCTCCGTGTAGAAACCAAACAGGGTTTCATGCTCCCAACTCCTCTTCCACCCATTTTTGTTCCTGCATAAGGAATCTGCCCATCCTCCTGTCCCTCTTGAGTCCCATCATCTTCCTCCCTCACTTCAGCCAGAACGACAGGATTAGCTGGCATAATCACAAACACTCCAGAGAACTCTACTTAACGTTCTTAAGCTAAGTCCTCAGCATTAGTTCAGCACAGGTTTTTAACACAGACAGAAAGGTAAACATATTTCTTGAAATCTTGATTAAAGTCAGTTATGCAAATTGGCTTTCCAAATTTGCTATATACTCACTCTCAATATTATTATCAAATAGCATTTAATCAAAAACTAATCTAAAAAAGAAATCAGGTGCTATCAATAGTGTTGGAAATTTTCAAGACAACTTTAGATAGAAACCTATGTACATCTAACGTCATGCCCCTGTTTCTCAAGGCTGCTAGAAATTACTATTATCCACTGTGCAGAAAGCCTTAGTCACTGAAAATAAAAAATAAAAAAATTAAAGCATAGTCATATCTATGTTAACACTCCTATTGTCTTCAGGGGGACCTTTCCAGACATCAGACTCAGACTTCACGTCCTTGTGCGACCGGGTGTGTTTGTCTATATGGGGCTGTAGCCTAGGCCCGTCCCTAGGAGAGCTGCAATATTTTCATCTTACTGACAGGTCCGCCAACTCACTTTTTTCCTTTTCCTTTGTCTACCACTACCTTTATATGGAAATCAAGAATAAGAAAGTACAGTTAAAAAAAAATTCATTTTTAATTATCGCCTATTAGCATCAAACCTGCATAACGCAAAGTACAATTCTGCAATTTCAATGGCACAGAAAAGAAAAAGGTACATCTTTAAATGTAATCCATTTCATTACCAAGAATCTCAGAAGAGACTGGAATTGGTTAAATAGCATTAAGACAAAATACTTAATGAATTTTATGAAACCCATTGTCAGTGTTTTTCATTTCTTTCAAACTTGAAAACACGAGATAAAAATAGCGGTTTGCATTAATATATTAATAACAAATTGACAATTTTATCATCAGCAAACACCTTATTTTAATTAGCTGCAGAGATCTAGTATAGATATTTAGTAGAATTATAAAGGAATAGTTGACTTATGATGACCAAATCTGACAAATAAGAAATCTCGGGTGTTGCCCTGTCAAAAAAAAGTACAATCTTTCCTGTGGCATAATCTGGTTTTGTTAGAGGGAACTTTATTGAGATTGAGAAAATTAATCCACTTCCCATTGCCGGTGATGACATCATCTTGATACATGAGGAATACTTCAGTATTTCCACAAGAAATGCAAAGAGCAAATAACCGTAATGCTAGCAATGTGCTTTGAAGACATAAGATAACCTTATTACAATACTGAATTATATCTAAAAGCAAAAATAGCTTCTCCTTCCCCCTCCCTCTAAATTCCATTGTTCTAGGAGCTAAAACAATGGGAGTAAAATATCTTGAGAGAAAGAAAAAAGAAAAATTTTTCCCTCAAATCTTGAAAAACCATCAGTACCTCAGTATGTCCATTTCCTGCAGGACACAATCCGGAATGTGAAACCAAGCCAGAGCCCGCAGAGCCAACAGCTCCAAGGCAGAGCTCATGAACATCTGGCCAGAAGTGCAGAGTCACAGCTGACAGAAGCTTGACAGGACAATGACTCACTCATTTTAACTTTCCCTTACTCTCCCACATCTTTGCCTTTCCCTTGCTCTCCCCACATCCAATGTCTTGTCTCTCCTCTTACACTCTAAATCATCAAAACCTGCAGAACAGAGGACTGTCTTCCATGTGTACAGTAACTAGACCGATGGGTTTTCGTAACAGCAGGGTTTTAAAGCTACCTTCATACAAGTAATTAATATCAATAACAAGTACAGCTCTTTAAATAAATC
Source organism: Cariama cristata (assembly GCF_000690535.1). NCBI lineage: Eukaryota > Metazoa > Chordata > Aves > Cariamiformes > Cariamidae > Cariama > Cariama cristata. Next base: position 23,614 of record NW_009598598.1, on the reverse strand, counting down.
TGCTTGCTGCATCTCCCTGCTTGCAAGTCAACCACGGCCTGCTAAGAACTGCACCCTAGAAGGCAGCTTCTGTTTGTTTTGCAATATGACCTTCACAATTTTGGGGAAAAAAAAAAAATGCAAGGGCTATCATTCTTCAAGGGAGAGAGTTTCTTCTGTTCCACAAAACATTTTATTTCAACAGCTACCTTAGGATTTTATTTAACTGACCTTGATATCTGCCCACATACTCTTAGAAGAGGTTAGACTTCAAAACCTGGAATTTTATTGGAAAAAACAAAGGACAGGGCTCTTGCTGTCTATGATCAATTGCCAGCAAGAAAGAAGAATGATTGGGACTTGCTTTAAACAGTACTGGTAAACAGCTTCCCAGATGATGCAAGACTCTTGCAAGGTACACACAGAGGAGTTTCCAGAGTACAGCAGAAGCCAAGGCGAGGATTTTTAATCTCTTTGCTGACACTGTAAGAATCAACCTGTTACTTCCATTGAGTTTTTGTGGGGCTCAAGATGTCACACTGGAAACAGGAGCAAAGGTGCAAATGTGTGAATCCAGATAGCTGAACTGATATATAAAAATGAGGATGCGATTCCTTTATTTATTTATATGCCTATCTTAATTTTCTGTTTTTAAAATGCACTCATTTATTCCCACATTTCTTCATAGCAACTTTGCAATAAAATACTGCAAAATTAGTAAAATGAAAAACTGGTGGTTAGGTGCTTACACCACACTACCAACTCTACACATACAGAGCCACAGAAGACCGGGGACAAGATTTAAGCATTCTGAAGTCATACATTACTGCTATTAAGAAACCGATCTGAGAACTTCACAACAAACATATGCAAGATTGTTATCTCTTCTATGCTATGCTCAGATGCTGCCCTTTGGTGAATATTAATATAACCTAAAGAAATATCTTAAGGAAATAATACCTGAATTTACATCTCTGTCAAAATAATACCAATACAGGGAGAATCATGCTTGTTCATCTTCCTGACCTTCAAAGTATTTGAAGCACTCACTCACTAGAATAAACAGGTATGTGTCTATTTTCCAGAGGAATTGAACATAATTTCTTGCTTTGCCTTCAGGATGCAGGGGGGCCATGTCTGATAGTTGAAACCAGGTGTTTTCTGTCCCAATTTATTACATCAAACAATGATGTCCCTGTAATACCATTCTAACACTACTATATATAAGTATATACTGGACATCAGAAATGAGCAAGATAAAAACTGTTCTTCACCATAAAAGCTTATAACAACGCAAAACAACAAACCTAATAATATCTTCAAATTTTATTCATCTGTTAGGAAAAAAAAATCTAGATAAATAATTTTAAGGGATTTTAACCAATTCTGACCAATTAAAAAATAAAATGAAATCCGGGAAACTAGTCAAAATTACACTTGAAAAAAGTTTACATAAACTTTCTTCAAGAACAAGCATGGGAGTACCAGAATTTTTATTTACAAGTAGAAAGTTACAGAAACAATTTCAACAAGCAGAACGAAAAAAATACTAGTCAGCTACCCTGTACAGAAAGGCTTAGGATGGTCAGCTACCCTCCCAAACAAATGGGCAGAGCTTTCTCCTTAGTGGAAACTGGCACCAAATAAAAACCCCGCAAAAGGCAGAAACTGGTAACACCACTCTCTATCGGCCAAGAGGCAGCAGAGTGATACAAACACCGGGGAATCACCATAGGTACAGTGAAAAAAGCAAAGAGCAGAAACTCTTCAAACAGAGAGGACTGCAACGATTGTTTTGAAGGGAACGGCCAAGGAAAGTACAGGAGAGGACTGTTACACCGTATCTCCTGAGATTTCAATTTTAAAGTTGTGTCTCGCATGAGACAAAGTGGCCATTATTTGAAGCCGAATATATTTTATGAGCTGACAGATGTAGAAACAGTGATCAATAACAGCCTGGAGGTCTATACATCACACTTCAGATACCCGCAAGTGATGGCTAAGAAGTAAACCAAGCAGTAGAAGGTTTAATTCACTACACATCTCCACTGAAAAAAATTCAAACTTCCACAGTCTAAAAGACTGAAAGTCACTCGTTTAAATCATTATCTTTACAAAAAGACAAATAAAGGATAACAGTATACATCATTTTATATTAATCTCACTGAATCAACTTCACTCATATTTTACTATCCCCTCCTTAGACTGCCAGGGAAATAAGACCACATTATTGACTGTTTTGTGGTGGGGTTTTTTTCAGCATTTCATTTATTGAGTTTCAGCCTTTGCAATCACCCCATTGTTTTATTTCCCATGACATGGGCACTGTCATAAAACTGTACGTGTGCCTTCTTTTACACTCCCATGGCTCCTACTAGAGTCTCCCCAGGCCAGCTTTCCACCCAGATGACCCTTGTCAATGTGGAAATCCTCTTACAAATAAAAGTATATCAGGTGTAACCTGGTCTTTACAAAACTGCACGGGTCTCAACAAGCCATGAATCTCATTTGGTTGGTTGGCTGGCTTTTGGTATTTTGTTCTACCCAGATTCATGAAGTGCTCTCTGCCTCCAACTTGTTACTTTTCTGTGACCTTGTCCAAAAACTGCAGATTTGGGGTTTCGGCTAAAGCCAAGTTCTGCTCTTTTCAGGACACATGCCCATTAACGATCATTGCTACTGCTACCACAGGAATTCGCAAGATCCACAGAGGAAAAGCTCCAGGCACAAATTACACCACCAGCTACAAGCTGCTGATTTGGCAATGTGCTCCTGGTTATGGGACCAAAAAATAAAAGCAAAAACAAACAAACCAAACCCAACCACACCAAACAAAAAAACCGACATTCTAATGATGCAGGTGCAGAGTGACATTAGCACATCGCTGGTGAGAATAAACATATTGAAATGAATGCATAGCCATGTGAGCACTCACATATCCTAGGTGATTTCCGTAATTATAAATAGAACTAGAACTTTTACTATTATTATTTCATAGCCACCTGACTAAGCAAATTCTGGTGAAATTAGCACTATTAAACTCAGGGAAGTAGCTTATTAGAGACTGGAACACTGCCAATCTGTCCACTCCCAGTTGTCTGAAAGCCAAAATATTCATATCTAACATATGTTAATGCTTTATTTGCACTGGAAATAAGCTAATAATACGCTGCAGGTATTTTATATTTGGGGAACTCGCTGGCAAGAACATAGTGAAAAAGGAATGGAAAAGAATAGGTTCTTTTCCCAGATAGCCTCAACAAATTAGTTTATAAGAAGAGCAGGAGAGAGCAGAGCATGGCCTACAGCAAAATTTCCCATGTAAAAATATATTTTTAATTCTCTACCAATAAATTACCTATATTATGTTTCCAATTTCTTCTTTAGTGCAGACTGCTATGCATTCAGTGTAATGTATTTTAATGAATAAGGATTTTCTTAAGCATACTTTATTTTAGAATTCACTCCTCAGGCACACATTAAGACTAAAAGTAGACGACTTCACCGTTAACCGCAATTCTCCTCATATCCTGATACATCGCCTCCAGATCTGGAGTCTTCCAGAGGAGCTCCATAACGCACGGGGTCCGGAACAGCTAACGAGCCGCTCGCCTCGGAGGGAGCCGCGCTTTGATCCGTGAGAAGTCTGGCTGAGGTTCACGCACCGACCGCCCTGGTCCTCCTCTAACGCGGAACGATGACATTCAGAGGACGTGAGGAAGGAGGAAAGGCAACGTAGGAGCAAAATATTCTGAGAAGTCCCATTACTGCAAGCTGTATTTCCATTTACTGCAGGCGGTATTTTAATTTACACGGAACAACAGACACAGGAGGAGCGAGTTTCCTGCTCGGAAGGGAACGGCAAGTGAAAAGGCTCAGCGTTTCCCCTTCAGATGGAGGTACACTGCCCGGCTTACAAAGAACAAGGGTCACTGGAGACTACAAGCTCTGCATCGACAACCCCTGACAATTCTGCCATGGGATATATAACAGAGATAAATCAAAGACATTGCTATGGTATAAGAGCAGTTTGAAAATTTCTACAGCTTTACCACGGAAAATATAGCAGAGACTGAGCAGCTAGGGTCAAGGGTGACACTGGCCCTGCCTACCAAAGCCAAGGGGAGTCTTTCCACCGTCTTCAGCTGGCTTTGAGTTCAGCATAGGAAAGGTCCCAAAACGTTCTTAGAGTGTCTCAGTGCTCAGCTTCCCGAGACGTTACACGTCCTGGAGAAGAGAAGGCTCTGAGGAGATCTTCCCAGTGTGTGCGAACTCCTCATGGAAGGGAACGAAGAAGAGGGAGCCAGGCTGTCCACAGCAGTGCCCAGTGACAGGACAAGAGGCAATGGGCATGAAATAAAACACATGAAAATTCATTTGGACACAAGAAAACACTTTTTTCCTGTGAGGATGGCACAGGATGCCCAGGGAGGTTATGAAGTCTCCAACCTTGGAGATATTCAAAAAACATCTGGACGTGGTCCTGGCCAACCAGCTCTGGGAGGCCCTGCTTGAGCCGGGGGGTTGGACCAGCTCATCTACAGAGGTCCCTGCCAACCTCAACCACCCTGTGAGACTCAGATTGTAGGAGCTATGCTGGATTCACAAATGATAGATGCATCAATTATGATGTTCAACTATAGCTTTGTAAATCTAAAATAGCTTCACTGATTCTATTGACCTACATGAGTTCAAAGATACATTTTTTTTTCCTTCAAAAATATTTCTTTAGAAAAATTGTGTCCTATTTCGAAATTAATATAAATACCACCTTTCTTTTGAAGACACAGAGTTGCTGAAGTAATAAAACAGATAAACGGGCAGTAAAGTACAGTGTAATTCATCTCAGTAGTACAAGTGTATACATAATGCTTTTTATCTGTCATTACAATGCGATACTATCATTGTATGTGATTCAAAAGCCTGAGAAATAAGGCTGATGTGAATCATTTCAGCACAAAAAAAATCTAGAAAGTAGAGGCTGAATGGACACTATTCTGCTCAAAGCTAAATAACATTCAGAAGTTCTGCATACTGACTACAGGAGGTTATAATAAATAACATAGCTGTAGGAAATGATGCAGTGCTGGCCATATTCCAGGTATCTCTTAGTACTAGTCTGAAGTAGGCTAATTTCTCTGATTTTTCATCTTGAAAAAAAAATCTCAAAATAACAGAATTTATGCTCTATTTGCACTTATATCTTTAAAAATCCACATATAAATATTTATAATCAAAAAGCAACTTATCTTTTGCATTAACCAGAATGTTGCTTCTCCTTTATATTCTAAAGCATGCATCTTTTTAAAAAAGCTATAGGAAATGACTAGTCATTGCTTCACCGCTAAAAACTGCCTCTTCCTCCTCCAGTACCGACGCCTGCTCTGTTGCCCCGAGTCTCCTGGCTGCCTCGCAGCCCTCGGACCTGTGCCATGTCCCAGCCAGCCCGCCGGAGCTGCTCCTCGCCTGCCAGACTGCCCCTTCTTCTGACGTACCACAAGGGTAAGATGGGTTGTTCAGCCTGCACTCACTAATCCTGTCCTTCAATCCTTTCGCCAAGCTGCAGCCTCTTCTCTGTGCGACACTTGGGCGAACAAGGAGGGGGCTGGTGCGTCACCCTGCCATGGATGGACAACACCTAAGGCAAGATGGTGCCGCTCCTTCAGCCCGGAGAAAAGGTGGCAATTTTGTGAAAAGATAAAACTTAGTGAGCATCACAGGCTTAAGTCCATAATGCTTCAATCCATCTGGATAAATGATGAATTTCAGAGGAAGTTTAATCAATATTCCCTAAGTTTCCAGACAAAAATTTTGCACTTTTGCTGATGGTCAATTGCTGTCCAAACGAGGAGCAGTGGGCTTTTACAGCTTCTTCTCTCTCTGCCAGTAGCCTACAAGTGCTGGAGCTTGCAGAAGAGTGTGTAGCTTTGGGGAAAAAAATCAGTGCATCACGATGAGCAAGAGGGGAAATCCCCTTAATTGTAATTATAAAATTAGAAGCTTCTGTAAGCTAGCAAGACAGATCACTGCATCAGACACCCATGCATGTTCTAAGAGTTACCATGTCCATATTTGTGTTTTAATTATTTTGTTCAAAAACCCTTTCCAAGTTCTATAACCCCTTTACACACTCTCTGTCCACACCTGCCAGCAACAGGAGTGTGAGTTGATCCAGTACAGCCCTACACTTCTCCCAGTTGCTTAAAATACTTGTGTTAGAGTACAGATCTGGCTACAACGCAACCAAAAACCATCAAATGTCCTGTTTCAGAAACAACAAGTGCGTGGAAAAATCACAGCCTACAGATTTGAACATAATGGTTCAGACTTTAACCTCCACTGAAATCTGTTGGGACAAATTTAAACAGTTTGGGACTAGGTCGGTAAGTATCTGCAGTGTCACTGGGAGGAGAACAGCAATGAGAAGAGTGCAAGTTCTTCCTGGAGATCAGTCTTTGGTGATGGGGATTATTACTGTATGAGATACTGGTAGAAATATCACTTTTGTCCTTAAAAAAATGAAAATCAGCTAGTTTGTTAAAAATACACTGCCTCCGTTTAAATAAAAAGCATATATCACATAGCTATTGGAAGTGATGTCTTAGTGTTAATATACCAACTAATAAAAACGTTACCATAAAAAGATTTGCTGACCAAGTAACAATTGTCTCAGCTACTAAGACATTGGCAATCCTTCCACAATTCACTTAAAATAAATGAACTCGTCCTTGTACTTCTTAAGCCAAGTCCACGGTCTAAAGCAATACTTTATAGGGTCAGTAGGGGAGCTTAATCTCCCCCCGATTCGTATCAGTGCCTATCACCACACAATGCATTTGTCTCCACAGAGGAGAAAAGAATTGAACGATCTCTTGCACATACCTTCTCAGATAGGTTTAAAATTGCATTGGGAATAGAAAAGAAAGTAGTCTCTGCTCTCCAGCCCCAAACAATTCTCCACGGGAAGCTCTCATTGATCTAAGACGGACACTCTGGTAGCTGAACTGAATTTTGCATTAAATAGCTTGTCTGCAGCTGAAACATATATCCAACACACCGGCCAATTTATGTGCCTTGGAAGACCATTGCTTCTTTTAGCCCATTACAGCGAATAGAAAACACAATAATTTGTGTGCGTTGCCATTCCTTACGCTACCAGCGCCAACCTTCACACAAGACAAAACAGAACAAGTTGCCTGAATGTCCTCAAACAAAGATACGGAGTTAGGGAAGATGATCAGGGTTTGGGGGAGTTATGGTTGTTTGGTTTTTTATTTTGGCTCACAAGAAGAAACCAAGTCAAGGCAATATTGGTTAAAAAAAAAATAATACCATTCCTTACTAAGTCTTCTTCCCTGAACTAAACATTGAAGAAAAACATGAAGAGTCTGTTGTGCTGGAATTTCTGAAGTGTTGAAAATGTCATCAAACGGGACATGACAAAGCTGCACTGTCCAATATGTAACTGCTGGGCTGGGCTGAAGTTCAGTTCCTGGGGCTTGGCAGTGTGGTAGGTTCGCACAAGCCTCTTAGCATAACTGCTTAACGTCAGAACCAGGCTTAAAAATCCAGCACTTCCCATTCTTATCTGACACACCCGATATTCATTACAGTAACTGATGGAAAGATTAGCCTCATAACTTTACCTGTCTAGAAGTTCCGTATCTAATCTAATCGCCTGGGCTCTCTATAGGGTCCATGGAAAGAGATGTCCACCTCCACAGGCAATTCATCCCGGCCATCCCACCCCCCTCAGCACCGAGTGCCCTCTGGAGCTGCCAGACCCTTTCCCTGGCTATCACGCAAGCCTCATGGGGGATGTCCATCACGGGTAAATGAAACATGACAGGAAAATGGAACAGTAAATGACAACAGCCTTGAAAACCCTTGATTACAGCCCGTAATCCTCCATGCAGTTTGAGCGTTAGCACGTGTCATGGCACCGTTTTGGCCGGTACCAGCCAACGCGCTCTGAAGCAACGCCAGGCCCGACCGGGGCGCAGCTCTGAGGAGCAGCCGTTCCCCGCCAGCCGTCCGGGTGCAGATGCTCTCGGGGAGCAGGGGAGGCGAGTTCAGCCATGCAGACATGAGCCACAAGTGCCACCTAGCCCCAGGGCCGCAGGACTGACCCTGACTTATTTTATTTACTAGTATGAGTGAAGCCACTTCAGAATATATTCCCAAATTCTACATGCCTAAAGCCATGCAGAATGAATCCATCCTCAATCACTCAGAGAGGGGCGGGGGAAGAAGAAAAGAACAAACAAAACAAAACCAAAACCCTGGGACATCAGCTTGCTGGTCGCTGTAAAAGCCTTAAGTGCTGTACACTTTAACTCTTCTATGCCAGCTGTCCGATTGACCCCGCTCTGTTCATTTTTGGTGGCTTTGTTGGAATGTCAGCAGAAGGAAGGAAGAAGTGTGGAGGGAAGCACCCAGTCCTGGGTGAGCCACGGCAAGAAGGCTGCCACAGCCACCACCGCCTGGGCACCTCTACCTACCCGACCGTGTGGCAGGAACAACCCATCATCTGGTACCACAAACACCAGGAAGGAAACAGAGATACCCATATATGTTCCGTCTGGAAACAAATATGAAACCCAGCTGAAGAACAGTGTATTAGGCATCACTTTTTCTCAGCATTTATGGTTGATTGTCCAATACTACGGGTAGTGGCTCCCTGAGCAACACACCCTAATTAGCTGTTTTCCCAATTATAAGCCATCTGTGTTCGCTCTACATAATCTAGTCAGATGTTCTGATACTGTTCTAAGAATTGAAAACAAAAAAGTTATTCTCAGAACCTATCCAAATGGAGGAACTCAGCTTTGACCCCTCGAGCAAGAACCATGGTCACTGAGTGCACTGATCTCCATCACCTCAGACTTCGAGCTCAAGACAGCAAGAAGAGAGGATACAGCTGGCACAGCGCTCTCTCTCTCAGCATTTCCACCAAACTGGCCTGGAGAATAAGCGAGGGTCCTGCAGTCTTCATTGCCTCTAACCTCCACTCTTAACACACTTTCACTGGAATTCAACTACTTGTCAGTGGGACTCCAATTTACACTCTCTGTCCTTTGGTTCCAGGGATTTGGCCACTTTAAAAGTTGTTTGATTTTTTTTTTTTAAATGCACTTTAAATAACCTAGATGAAATTAGGAAGAATTTTTCAAAAGCAATTTTTATTTATATTTTTTGATCTAATCATTTTTCCTGATAGTTTGTCAAGAGAGTTATATATGTGTGCATGTTAGTTACAAATTAAATTATGTACTGGCATCAAATTAACAGCACTGGAAGCTAACAGGCTTTTGATAATACTAAAAATATCAAAAAGGCAGTATCAGAGTAAACTTCACAGTGCACTGTACCAGAACTGTATCTTAATTGGAAGGAGAAGTAGTGATGCTGTCTGACAAGGTCAGTGTCCGTATGTCCATTCACGTTTCTTTGTCAAGATGCCCAATAAAAACAACCACGTAAGAAGTCATATGATGGGAGCGCTTCCCCATTGATGTCTTCATGGAGAATTCCCAACGCAATTCATAGGCAGTACATTACAAAACCATACTTCAGAGGATCAGGTTTTCAAACTCTGCCAACATGGTCAAAGATTCAAACAGAGGCTTGAACTCCACACATCTCACATCCCTGAATTACCAATTCCCTGAGCCATCTAATATGCATGGAAATTCTGTGGAGCTGGTTAAAAAAAAGCATTTGAATTCTCATTTCCTCTCAATTAGAATTAATCTACTTGAGTAAGTTAATAAGGTTTCATGAAATGGGATGGTTTGTGTAACTTCTAACACAATTAAATATTAATAAACTCCTGTGGGAGCAAGATCAATGGAGTACAAAACGTCTTCCTGAATTTTATCTTACAACATGTCATTTTAACCAGTTATATTTCTCTATACTCTGTAAGAAGTTTTATACAGCAGTAGAAGAGCTATGAAACCACACAGAAAAATCTCAACATTTACAGAAGAAGTGTGTGCATCTCATGTTCAATTTCAAGAATGTATCCCACCGTAGCCTAAAATAAATAACCATCACATATGCAATACACAGCCATAATCAACCTGAAATATCATATATAGTCCATCTAGATAGTGATTAACCTAAAATTCCCCTTCTCTGGCCCTATTTGCAACAAAATCAAAATGCTATAAAACCAAAAGGTAATCACCCATCTTAAATGACAATATTAAATTACCTCTATCCAGTTTTCTGTATAATCCTGTCTGACCTTTCGTGAAAGAACATTTCTAGGTGTCTGGGTTTTGCTGGTCTCTTGGGTCTAGTACGAGTTTTCTCTTCCCTTAATTACAGAAGAATAATCATAAATCTGAACTTTCATTGCTAGCACTACAACATAAGGGTGAAAGTACAGTCTCCTTGCGACAGAGCAGTTAGAAACACTGGTCAAAACAAACACCAGGCAATTGCTCTTGAATTTCTAGCAGTTTGATCTAAAAGATAGACTATGGAAGTCTGCAGAAAGGTTTTTTAATAACTTTTTTTCTTTTTAAACATTAGTAAGAAATATCTATGCTTAAAAAAAAAAACAACAACCCATAACTAAAATAAAACTCAAAATACTCACACCTGAAAAATTAAAACTTTCTGGTTATCATTTTCCCAAAATATGTCAGAGAAGCCTAAGCTCCCTGATTCCTCAACCCACATATTTTACTCCCTGACCAGTTCTTTCACTGACATGTTTACAGAAAGGTTCATTTTTTTTTATGGATTTCAAAATAGTCGTTAGAAGGAAGCACCACAGTAAAACTTACATTGACACTCTTTGCAGCACTTGCCATCCACATAGGCCAGGGCAGAGTTAAGCGGGCAGTCAGAGAGCGGGCAAATCAAAGCCTCGCACTGCACAGTGCCGTTCTAGAAGAATAAAAGGTGGTTACACTTAGCAAGAGCACAGATGTTCTCAAACACAGGAACTTGAAAATCTATTTTTAAATGCAATGAACTCTCTAACAACACCCAAGAAGACATTTTAACATTGTTCTTTTAATAACTACAAGAACAGAAGCTATACCCTTAGAATATCATGCATACAATCTTTTAGACATGTACGATGTGTTCTTTGAGATTATAATGATAAATTTTATTATTTTTTTTAGAGACAAATCTATTTGGAGGTAAAACATTCTGCCAATCAGCAGCAAATTGACAGATTAGTGTAAAATAACAACCTCATGGAACAATACTCTGTCTTCTGATTTTTACACGAGACAATACATTTCTAAAAGGTAATAATACCACAGCTGCAAGAAAAATCGGAGACAAAAATACATACTGCATTTAACACTAAATTCAAAGAATTTTAAACAGCTATCAGTCAGATTTGATACCATGGGCTAAGTCTTCTTTTCGTCAGCCACAAAACACTAAAAGCAAAATTAATATCCCTCCAGAAATATAAAGATCAAAATCATACTAAGCTTAAGGAGAAGCATTTAACAAGTTATAGATAGGAGCAAATCAATCTAAGCTGCAGTACAGACAACAGCAGCCTTTTCACCAATTTCTAATGCCCTTTGGATTAGGCATTTAATGAGTTCAAATGGAATTAATGAGTTTTACGTGAATGCACATTAACAAAGATGCCACAGTTTGGTACTTGAAAGGATACTTGCAATCACTTCTGGAGTTGTGATACCTTTGGGAATCTTCCATCCACCTAACAAATCTTTTTCATTTGTGATATAACAGAGCATGCATATGACCCTGACATTTTACTCTTTATTACTTATTGAGATGTAACCAAAGGCAACCAAAGGGGATCAGATACAAGGGATCTATTAAATCATTTGCCAAGAAAAAGGCTGTGACAAAAAGCAGGGAATTCATTACCCAGAGAAACCGTTTGCACCTCAGTGCATGGGAACACATGATAGCTAAGTATGTTGCACAGCATCCACGCACGGTGACCTGAAATGTAGGAGAGCCACACGTGCTGGCACTGCTGAAACAACAGGAAAACGTATTTATTGGTACTATACGTTAGATTGAGAACAGGTTTTCTAGCACTTTGTTGTTTCTACCTAGCGTAACCCCTGGAAGTTCTCATTATTTGCATCAATAAAATTGTAATTAGAGGAAACACTAGAGCTCCGGAGTCTCCACTCAAACTGTAGCCATACCATGCAAGTGCAGTTCTTACAGCCATCTGTCCAGGACTCAAACTCTCTGTAAGTCATGCCTTTCATTGTGCACGTCCTTTCACAATAGCACTGATCCAACTTGTTCATCCTCTGCTCAGCTTGGGACAACTGTATTTACAGTTCACAAAAAAGTTTTGAGTTTATAAGTGGTTTCCACATCAGTATAAACATGTCTGAAACTGTCCCCCTTATCGTCAAGCATGCAGATGAGAGAATACATGCAGGGAAATGCAGTCAAAGATAAAACAACTATTGTCAAATACAATATGATTAAACCATCAGTCATTTGGAGATGGAAATTAAGAAGCAAGACAAAATGCTTTTCAGCTTTCTCTAATATCAGGGCCATCATGAAACAAAGTGAGTACGTATAGATTGGTAGGGCCTCTGATTTTTCATCTTTGTATGTGTGAATTGACCAAGAATCTTGCTCTACATAAACTGCGTGCAGATATTAGGTTATGCACAAAAGATCTGAATCCCAGCAGAGAGGCAAAATTGGAGGTAAAGCTCAAAACCAACATGTTAGCAATGCTTTCTACACTTCAACCAAGGCATTTTTAACATTTGTGTATCAAATCAGCCAGGTAACAGCATTCCT
>NW_009598598.1:6344-10815 GCF_000690535.1 Cariama cristata | reverse complement strand
GACACCTAAAGAACTGACATTTAAAACCAGAAGACTAGTCTATGTTCACCAGCAGACATGAATGCTTCTGGTGTGATATTCTAGGGAAAAAAAAAAAAACACAGAAAATGCTGCTTTGGATTCTTAATTCCTTAATTCCTTGTCTTGCATATATTTTGTCTGAACATGCCTTTGGCAGCTCAGGTCTAGAAAAGTCTTGGACCAATAAGTCTTGCTGTAATAAGCACTATAAGCACAGTAACCTATTTCATTCTAGATTTATTGACTTGTTAGCCTAATAGATAGAGCTTGAATATTTATGAGCCCTTTCCTTGCTCAGGGATTTGGATCCTGTTTAATATTAAAATATATGATTCTATAAAAATATAAACACACAAGAAAGCTCTCTGAACTGGGAGTTTGTACGTATAGACACTAGGCACAGATATATAAACACAAACATATAAACATACCATGCAGGGATGTTGCGCACACACTCAGGTGCCCATCCCCACATATGCACAAATAATCTAAAAAGACAGCAATTAAAGCTTTAGAGTCCTCGCTTCTTCCATGCCATGACTCCAGGCAAACGTTACCTTAGCTGATGTTTTGGCTAAAATGTCTTGCAGTTCCATAATTTTCTGCACAAGCCCATGGAAGTCATTACAAGTTGGGCATGCTAGAACAACAAAATATGTATATTAATAAAAACCCAAACAAACCATGTATTCACAATAGGTTCAATCATATCAAAGCTGACAACCAATACACTGAAACTCAAGGTTTTTAAGAAAGCTTGTAGGACAGAAAGTAGGTACAAAGCACACCTTTATTTTATGGTATAAGAATTAATAGACTTACTGCGATTAAGATCTGGGCATTGAGAAATAAATCCTTGAGGCATGACAAGTAATTGCACATCTTGCATTATACCCTGTGTGTAAGTGGAGAGAAAAAAAATGATATGTTATTTTTACCTGTCAAAATCATGTTTTCCATTCACCGTGTAAAACGTTAAAGCCCACACAGAAAAGACGCCTGATAAAAACAATACTTATGAATACACAGCTTCTTGCCTGGACCCAATGCAGTGATACAAGAATAAACAGAAAGCAAAATAGATAGATGTGCAAATACAGACATACTGAATCATTTTTAAAGACATAAGATTAAATGTCAAGATGTAATTACGTGCCAAGAGTTTGGTTGTTTTGAATTCATTGTTATTTTTAGTCAGCCATTGCAGAAAAGCTTGAAAATGACCTTTAAAAGTAATTTGAAAAACAGTTGCAGTTTCAGTTACCTTGAAACACTCTTTTAAATAAAATGCAAATTCTTTACTAAGCTGAAACTGTCAAATAGAAGTGAAGATTAAAGAAACCTGAGTCAGGAAAAACACATTCATGCAAACCTTTATGATTGCGATGGGGATCTTTCTGTCAAGCATGCAGAACCCCAAGAAACTACATGTCGGTTACACAGCTGCAGAGTCGTATGTTGGCAAGAACTTAGAGGAGGCGTAGCATGAAATCCAACTGTGCCATCTGGAAAGGGCCGGTTTCACCCAGAAGAATAGATCCCATGCTTGCAGGCAGAATTTACATGCATCCTTAGTCATTAAGATGTCATTAGTAGCCACTTTGCTGGTCTCCAAAAGCAAAAGCCAAATAGCAATTTCAAAGTCACCCATCCTATCATATTCACTCCAGATGTCCCTTTCATCCATGACTCCCTCCCTGCATCTCCAAAACTCCTTCTTAGGAGGAAAACCAAAATAATTACAACATGCTTCAGTGTGCTTATAAAAAGAAAGTTTCACAACACTAAGAACACAATGCAAACTAAATGCAGAAGTCCACATTTCATCCACATACGCAGGGCATTCAATACAGATGTCGCAAAGCCAAAGAACCAGAATTTTGACCTCAAGTGAATGACTCGGGGTGACTTAGCAACCTAAGTGACCTGCAGAGAAGAGCAGGTGTCACTGCAGGGCCCCTAACAGGGTACTTCCATACCATGCCTACCCTTCTCCCTTAACAACACAGCTACGATCTAGGGCAACAGGACCCTCCCCACGCTGCACAAGGAGCTGTGGTGATCAGCTATTAGTAAAAAAAACAGGTGTGCTTGAGACAGGGCTCCACGCCAGAACCTCCCACAGCATGTGTTGCAGAAGTCAGGAGCAAAGACCGCTTTGAAGAGCACACCAAAAACCTCACAGTATTAATTTCTCTCCCCTTCTTTCCTCGTGTCATCAAGTTCAAACTCATGTCAGTCCAAGTTACGGCATCTTCATGGAAAGGAGGAATGGCAGGGTCCAACCCATTCAAGTTTAAAACACACACCACTGAACACACAGGCAAGTATTCAAATAATTTAGCTGTTAGCCAACAGCAAAGCTCCTCCAACTATTTGAGGACCTTTATTAATCACAGATCAGCTGTGATGTGAGCTGGACTCTGCCACTCACCAAGAATTCAGGTTCCTGCTCATTCTCCCAAAGTAACAACAGGGAGCCGTGACACCCAGCCCACCCGGGCTCTCAAATCAGGACCTCCTGACTACACCAGAGGCTTTGCACCGGCTCCTGAAGAACCCAGTGGTTCCAATTAACACACCGCGGGATGCACGTACCAAGAGCAGCCACATGGTACCAGCAATCAGAGCGCCAGAACTGCGCTGGTATATATACAACTATATCCCAGTGTGAATATGCCTGCTGGCACACCGGTTTAGTGCAGCAATACTAGCTTCAAAAATCAAACACAGCCAAATAAAATTGGTTTTGGAGTGACTAATGATTTTGAGTACCTTGACCCGTCTGGACTGCTCAAAGCAGCCTGATTTTTGGAAATAGCTAAGCACCTGAACCTCTCAAATTCAGATCAGCAGGAGTTTTCCCACAGTGAGCACCTAAAAATATAGGCTCTCCAAAACACTAAGAAGCATTGAAAGTCCTCATCTTCTAAACTGATGAATCTCCTGTATAGCAGTGTCATATTTGCAGATGCAGTTTGACCACTGGTACTATATCATGCTGGAGAAATCACTGTGCACAGTATATTTTGGCTATATTGATGCTCTTTTAACAGCTATCCATTTCTGTATTTCTGTTGTAACCAAGGCAAAATCCTCCATGTATTTTGTTCAATTTTATCTTTCTTGAAAAGAAACAAACAAAAAAAATGCAGTCCACTACTGGGGTATTTCGTTTTCTACACCTAATGAGCTTCTTCGCAGTGACTATGATTTGGCAAAAAGAATATAATAAAGTCAAAAACTGAGAAGGCACCAAATAAATACAAGGAATATTTAAAAGAGTATTAATTATAAGCACGTAGGATAAATCAAGTGTATCTGAGATCAGTCTAAGCAATGCATTAATATTTTCTGATTTTATTCTTGGAGTCAACTGTTTATTTAAGCCAGAAATATAATTTTTCAGCTTGGCTAGCAGACATCCTCTTAGTCTTCCTGAGGAAGAGGAAACACATATTGAATTGAAAAATAAAAACAAAGTCACGCTTCAGCTTTCAAATCAGAGTGCCCCACTGGCCCTCTGCATTTCATACACAACAAGGATATAAATTAGCACTTAAGTAGAGCAAATAGTATTTCAACATCCAAAACCTGATTTTAGCACCAAAGCACAGAACTTACTATGAAAACCATAGTCAAAGTGTTTTACGCTGAAACAAAGATTTAGAAGGCCGTATTTTAAAAAGTGATTGGGTCTGTGATCTACATCATCCATCCTGTTTTGCAGCTCAAGTAAAGAGATGCCTACTGGGAGGAAAATGGGAGTGCGGTGGGGAAGGCAGCCTCAGGGATGCCATCGTTTGTTAACGCAGCGCCAGACAAGACAGAGGCCAAAGCACAGAGAGCGGCCGTGACCAAGGAGTGCTACCCAATGGACTCCGAGGAATCAAAATTGACACTCTAGTTCAACATAGCATTCACTTCTTCCATCTTGCTACACACCAGGTGCTTGATATATATATATACACACACGTTAAAGCAGAAGCAGTAAGCAAAACATAGGTACAAACAGCCTTCCTCTGGGGGAAAAAGCACTCTCTTCATTGATGCCAGTCATCTCATTCATTTCTGAGCTGAGAAGATATTGTGATGAAATCTAAATCCTACAGAGGCCATGAAATTGGGAGTTCTCAGGACTATAATGTTCTGTGACACACACAAAAATGCATCTAGCTATGAAACAGAGAATAACCTGACCATTTATTTCCTGGAATTCCACCGCACTTGGTCATTTACCTTCCCCCGCCTTAGGCTGCTGTTGGCTGTGTCATTTAGTGACACTGAGCCCTGTGCAGCTGGCTCTGCGACTTTATTCGGTGAAGTCCAGCTGGGTGGAAACACAGCTCACTGCATCAGATATGCTGATACACACCCCACCACGGCCCCAGGAGCTGTGGCCCCAGTACAGAAGCACATACTGGTTGTGGCTGGGAGGCACCTCCTGAGA
>NW_009598598.1:0-6313 GCF_000690535.1 Cariama cristata | reverse complement strand
CCCCCCACGCAGCCCCCCCCCAGCCACAGCAGCCTGCCCTGGGCTCCATCCAAATGGCTTTTGAACATCCTCATAGTCGTCTTACTCTGAGCAGCCTCGCAGTAGAACTGTTTTCTTATGTTCAGATGGAATTCCAGGTGTTTCAGTTTTTGCCCATTGCTCCTTGGACTGTCAGTGGGCACAACTGAGAAAAGTCTGGGTCCCCCATCTGCATTGCCCCTTCTCCCACATTCAGGTATTTACACACACTGATGAGATCCCCCCTGAGCCTTCTCTTCTCCAGGCAGAACAATCCCAGCTCTCTCAGCCTCTCCTCATATGAAAGATGTTCCAATCCCTTAATCATTTTTATTTAAGAAGTTCACTCTTCCTTTCAGGGAATGCATACCTTAAAATAACCATGTGCATTATTCCTCTGTCCCAGCCAAAAGGTTGTACCTGAAGGTAAATCCATGAAGGGCTTCTCCACCACTCTTTCATATATTCTGAAAAGGAAGGGAAAAAAAATACAGTCCCAAGTTGTTATCATTTCACTTACTCAGAGCTGGAATGTTCCAAATGTGACAACTTCTTACAAAACAACACTCTTTACTTACTTATTGCAGTCCACATGCAAAATCAAGTGAGAGGCACTGATTGCTAAGGAAAGCCTGTGCCATTTATCATCTGCCAAAATGTATGGGAATACTTCTGTGTGGGAGCGATGACTGCCCGAACGATAATGCAACCTGATTTCATTTCGATGACCGCTGCTTTCCAGCTCCAGGTACCTGTACCATAAACGCATCATCATGTCATGAACCGTTCTTATCTGCACAGCAACATTTTACATCACACAACTTCTCATTATCATGCAGGAACTATTTCAGAGAGGGGGAAAGACAAGTAGGGAGATACAAAGATGAATGTATACACTTTTCAGATTTGAACTGCATCCTCCTTCTCAGTAACACGTAATAGCAGGTTCCAGCTTTCATGTAAGTACACAAGATCCCAAGCCCAGTATTTTTTTCCTCTAGCAACACTATTTCCTATAACATGATCTGATTGGAAATATAATTACACTATTATTCATAAATTGCCTCATATCCTGAAAGCACAGTAAGGATACTCTGAAAGCATGAGAGCATAAAAGACAACACCAAGTTTTGCTAAAGGAACATCATTAGCCACTACCAACCAGGGCAGTAAGCAAAAAGAGCATAAAAGACAACACCAAGTTTTGCTATAGGAACATCGTTAGCCACTACCAACCAGGGAAGTAAGCAAAAACGGAGACTGAACGCTGCTTTGTTTGCTTCCAGATGTACTGTTAACATCGCCTTTCATTTTTCGTAATGAAATCTCTCTCAAAAAAATACAAAAATCAAGAAGTGCTAATTCTTCAGAACAATTTATACTTAAAAAAGCAAATGTGTACACATGTAAGTAAGCGTATTTCTGGAGTGTGTGTATACACCTGTATGTTTATGTACGCACATATACACATGTATGTATATACATGGTAAGAAATCAGCGTTGCAGCTGTACCCAGGTAAGTGCACCATATTCCAGATTCGCAGACTGCAAACACAAGCTTCGCCGGTGAAATTCCAGCAGATCAATTTAAAAAGCACCCCACAATCAAACTCGGTACTTAGCCAGGCCTGTTTCGTGCATATCAGACCTCTTCTGGGAACAAGCTTGACAAATCATTTGTCTTCTAAGTACTAAGTTTCTCATTTATAGTCCCACACCCCCCCAAATGCTTTTAAAACAGGAAAGAAGAACAGAAATGGAGATTCTCTAATAATGATATGCAACCTAGAGCTACAGAGCAAGGAAAATAACCTAGTATGTGGTGAGACGCACAACTGGGAGAATGGACAACTCATTTTTGTCTATTTTTGCTGCTGCATCTGCAATCAGGCATGACAGTGATTTGTAATCTGAGTGCACACGTGTTCTAGGGTGATGTCGTTTACTTTAACTGGCTATCTATATTAAAGAACAGACAAGACAGTGATTGCAGTTTTCAAGAGTGAAGATGAGACCAAACCAAACCCATGGTGTCCAATCGTGATCCCCAGGAGCAGGCTGGGCTCCCTGCACATCTCTCCCTCCTTCAGGGTGTTTCACAGTGGAACACGCCTAGCCACAGCACAAAAACAACTATCCTTTTGCAAAACTGGCAAAGGGCAATTTCTTCCTCCTCCACAGTATTAACAAAGCAGTTAACTAGAGTCAGCAATAAATCCTATAATCTGAGATAATTTACCTCCTCATGGCCCAAAAATAATTTTTGCATTGCCAGGAAGTGTAAAGTAATTGAAGGCCTGGCTGGAAAAAAAATTGGGCAATAGTGGCAGGACATCAGTCAACTTAATAACCTGCTCCACAACTGAAGGTTAAAGGACAAAAATAAGATCACTCTCAACCTAGCTGAGAAGGGGAACATTATGGAACTAGACTCCTCCAGCAACTCTTAGGTAACTCCACCCAGTTGCAGATACAATCTGGAAAAAGAAAGGCACGGATATGTTGAAACATTATCTCCTGGTAGAACCAAGGGCTGGCTCCCACTCCCTTCAAAGTCAAGGGCAGCACTGACGCCAGCACACAGAGATGCAGGCAGGCAGGTAACAAGCTACTCCAGCAGACACGGAGTCAGTACAGAAGGTAGAAAACCAACACTCATGTTGCCCCTTATGCCAGTGAGATAACAAAATCTCTGAGAACAAAACATGGATTTCCCAATAAAAAGAAGATATTGCTGTAAAAATTTCAGGAATGAAGAACTGCTGAGAGAGGGTGCTGACATTCGATAACACTGCAATAAGCAAAGAAATCTTCCTACACAAAGCTCTGCAAAAATTGCGGACACTCAGGGTTTGTTTTAACCATGATTAACACGCTGTTTTGAGATCCACAGGCAACCTCTTTTGTCCTTCTGCTTGGTAAACTAACAAATCCATCTACCTTCTAAAGGTTTGATGGTTGTTAGAGAAAACATATATCAAAATGAAAAGGAAAATAATAGCCATTAGGAGAATTATCAGGAGAATAATTTATGGTTTACTAATAATCTGTAGAGGCAGCAGCAAAACACAATTAGAAAAGCAAGTGGAATGACACCCAGAACAATATTGCTTTCAGCTTGAGCTAACACCATGACATCGAAACACCGGGAAGTGAAAGTGAATCATTTTCACTTTTTTTTTTTTACAAAATATTGTGCTTGCTATTCCACTTTTCCAGATTTGTTTAACTGCCTGGACTTAAACATCTCTGGCTCGGCCCCGTGGGTGCCAGCAGACGGGCCAAGCCCCAGCACCGACCAAGGCACAGGGCTGGAGATGCAAAGTCTGCCTGCAGCGAGGCTTCTCGTGCCGTCTGCGAGGCTCCAACACCTGCGTACATGCTCTCCCAAGGTTTGGAAGAGCCTTGGAGAAAATGAGCTAAGCATTAACAAATACACCTGGATTTTAAAAATTCATTTATAGTGGCAAAAATACTGTACAATTCTCCGTACACTCAGGATTAGTAACCTTTTGAGAGAGAAAAGTGGGTGATCTTGGTTCCCAAAGGACTTATTCCCAAAGGAAATGATAACTGCATCCTACTGCAGTCTCCTCCTAACCAAGAGTCTCATCACTGAAAAGTTTCAGGGGAACGCCATTAGCTGAATCACCGGGTTTTTGTCCACCCCAGCCCACGCTCCGCAGGGAGAGCAGCAGCCAAAGAAGCCCCATTACTAATGTCACCGCTGCTTCTCCCAACAGCCCCAAGGCACTCTTCTATGCTGCAAAAGACGAACGGCTCTTGGAGCAAAAAATAAACCACAGTGAGAAACACAGTACAACAGCAGAACCTGCTTCCCCCTTTATTAATGTCCACGATCTCTGTGATCGTTTAATCAACACCAGCCTACTTGATTTTAACCCCAAAAAAACCGCACGCGCTTTGGGTCAAATGGATTTAACTTCGCAGGGAGATGACGCGTGCTTAGGTTTACTGTGTTTGACAATCGGAGAAGAAAGTGGCAACCTGGGGGTTGGGGGGAAGGTTGTTACCTCTCCGTAGATCACACTGTGCACGCACAATCGTTGCAAAGGCAGCAGCCAAGGCCGCAGCGAGATCAGCTGCACTGCTTGGAAACCACCCAGACAGCAATCACTGATGTACTGACTAAGGCTGAGCCTATCTTCGTAAGAGGAAGAAATTTGTCTCAAATGCCCCAGAGGAATTTGAGACAGAAAACAGCGATGTTTTCTCTGGTGCCCAGCACTGATCTATGGTAACTGCGGGCTAAGAGCTGAGAGTCAGCAGATCTGCTCAGCCGCGGAGCCGCGACCGACCGTCCCGGCAAAGGGCCCGTGGTCTGCGCGACCCTGCCCAGGACCTGCTCTTCAGGCTGCGACAGACCAGCGCGGGAGGAGACAGAAGTAGAAGTCGGGATGTACAGCAAAAAGTCAGAGATTTAGGAGGTGAAACACCCAGGAGGCCCTAGCGTACGCGGTAGCGGTCTTTGGGAAGAGGGAGGTATGGCCCTGCCCGCGAACAACCAGCGTTGGGAACGCCGGGGCTCCGACGGCTCGCTCCCTCTTTTGGCATCCCTGCTCACACCACAAATGCACACTGTGGCTGCCCACTCTTACGCCAGGCAACTCATAATTTCAACTTCAATTTACAGCGTGTAGACAAATATTTTAGAATCGGAAGGCAAGATATCATGTCTGCTGCTTATGAATTTATTACAGGCTTTATTTAAAAAAAAAAACTAAACTTTTACTACCCACATTTATAGGTATAGTGTTAAAAGAGTTCTTCACAGCTCTTTGATCTAATCTAAGAAAAGGAAAACCAATAAAACTAAAAAGGAGTATGCACTTAAGAAAATTAAAATCCTTATCTCCATTACTTATAAAAATCTTGTATCAAAAATCTTCAGATAAAAAGTTCTGGCCTTTTTGTTAGGTATAATTACATTTTAAAAAAAAGAGAGATCCTACTCAGTAGACCCTATTCAGTGAAAACTATGGCTACAACAGCAGTGAGCAATACTTCTGGGTGTAGATTATGAAGACGTAAAAGCATTTTCCTGCTGCACAGCCACCACATTCAGCAATGTGTTATTTGCTATTTTCCATGGTATGATGACTGGGCAGTCAGGAGCGTGAGCCTTATTTTTCTATTTGGAAGTAACACTTCAAGTGTTCTGAAACATTAACTGGGAGTTTTTAACCACTTGGTGCATCCCCTAGAACAATACGGCATCAAAATATCCCCAGGCGAATTCTACAGCTGTACAAACCCAGTCCCCATCTCTCATTTACCCTACTGCTCGGCCGTAGGGCCTTTGCCCTTTTCCCTGACTATCCAGAGCTCTACCTAGGCAAGAGATGCCTGGCAGGGGAGTCCCAGCACTTAGCCAGAGAGTGATAAATAAAAAAATGGTCTTCGCTTCTCTGCATAAGTTGGCAGCACTGTGTGCAAGTGGGCAGGAAACCCACCAATTCGGTTTCCGTCCCTTTCTTTTGCCGAATATAGTTTTAGAGACAGACAAGAATTTTCTGAGACAGGACATTTTTGTTCAAAAATGCTGATCCATTCATTAAAACCAAATCTTTTGATAGAAACAAACATTCTCACAGCAAGGTTTGTGTGGTCCAGGATGAAATGCTCATCAAATTGAGAGACAGAGAGCAAATCTAAGACTCTCCAAAAGACTTTCTCAAACACTCTTTAATGCTGCAGTTATTACCTATTGGAGAGCAGAGATCCCAAGTGAAGAGAGGTCAAAATCAGAAGAGGGTATTTCCCATATCGAAACAGGGCGCACAAACCACGGGTCGGTAACGCCAGTCTCTGACTGACCCAGTGAGGCTCTCCCATTAGGCAGAATTCATCAAGAAACTAAGCCAAGTACAAGAGCAAGCTAAATTCAGTAAGTTGATCTCAAGTCCTGTGCTATACTAACAAATAAAGGCAGCAAGGTCCATTCCCTGGCCCTGCAGATAAATATTACCAGCGGTGCTCTATCCCAACTGACACCCATATGGGTGCGCTCTCCCGCTTTTCCCCTGAAATGGGTGGGTTTATCCACACTGCCTGTTGGGAACGGTCCCTGGCCAATGCTACCCCACAGACCGCGCCCTGGCATCACCTCCAAGGGTGCTAATTGCAGGAGACGAAAGCACGCCAGGGAAGATGCTAACAATTACACAGAACGGGTGACAGCAGGACAGTGGGCCTGGGCCCTGTTTGGTTTACTACCACAGCCCTGGCCAGGCACCACCAACAAAGCTTTTTACTGCGTTGAGTAGGGAAAAAA
>NW_009598597.1:132220-148475 GCF_000690535.1 Cariama cristata | reverse complement strand
CGCCGGCCCCGACCCACCCAGTCGGGCCCCCAGGGACCCCAAACGGGTACCAGCCCGATAACCGCCCTGCCCGGCGCGGGAGGGCCCTTGCTGCCCAGAGAGGTGGGGGTCTGGGCTAAGCCAGGCCCCCGCGTGTGCCCAAACGCAGGGCAGTGGCAGTCAGGAGCCGGGGTCTGTTCTGACACCCCTCTGGGCACCGCCCGGGCACGACCAACACCCGAGGGGCTGAGCCACTGCTCTGCTGGGCTCTGCGCCTGGCGCTGAGGGATGAAAACCTGAAGAGCTGTGGTTTAATCTCTGGTTTTGTGCTGAAATGAGCTTCATAATCTCTCTACATCATAGCAGTTATGATGTAATACAACAGTTTTTCCCTATCAGGCTATTTTTTGTCTGAAAATGAACCTATAAAATACTGTAGTTACAGGGTTTTTTCCATGTGTTTTGCTCCTGACACTTTTGTCTTCCTATGCTTTCAAAGAACACCAAGTATTCGGTGTAACTAAGGTTCTGCAGGAATGATCTTTTAACATGTAGAGATGGAAAGCAAAAGATTTCATGGGCAAAATATTTACTGCGTTCAGAAGTAATGGAAACAGTATCTGCTTTTGACCCCAGCAAGGCCTCTAAAATTCAATTCTCAGGAGAAAGCCACAGTCAAAATAGCAAAGCCCTAATTCAGAGACATGAGTCTCCTCAACTAGGCACCAGAGTCCTCTGCTGATGCTATAACCATAGGTCAATGCCACTTAAAACCAACTTAGGGACTATTTAGAGGCAGGCAAAGGATGTGTTTGATCCATCTCCCCTTTTAATCAGCCTTTCTTAGTTATTGATGGAGCCTCTGCTCCTAACCACCCCAGCCCCCAGAGCGCCATACACACAGGCAATTTACCGGGCTTCGGGGGGGTAATTTGTCTGGCGACTCTGGCGCGGGGCTGCAAGGGGGCTGTGCCGCAGCTGATTGGAATCGTCACCCGTTCTCAGACTCATCCGGCCTTCAAACTACAGCTAATCACCTTTGGGTGCACAACCGGGCGGGTGGGTTTAATATTCATCTTAATTGCAACGAGGATTGGGTCATCCATAAGAAATTTCTCTGGAGATGCAATTTAGACTCAAAACTATTCTGTGTTAGATCTTTAAAACTCCTTTGAAATACTCCCATTTCCCTGCCAAAAAGGCCAAGAAGAAACAAGAAAATAATCATAGTTTTGATGAAATATTTCTCAGACCCTGTTCTGCACCTGAGGGAGAGGGGAGCCAGCCCACGGTGAATCCTGAGCAGCCCCCATTTCTTATGGCTCCAGCTGTATGGGGTCAATGAGCTCCGCTCGCTCCTTCCTTCATTACCCCTCTGCTTCCACTAATGGTCCCACTCGCTTTTCGAGCACTGAAGACTCCGTCGCTGCTTTGCAGTTTTCTGAATATTTCTCTGTAATTTGAGCAGCACCAGTAGGCTTTCACTCAGGGACCTTGAAGTCCTTCAGTGTGTCATCCTGTCAGGCTCATTTGATCTCACCACTTCCCTTTCTGTTTCATATTCTTTCATTAGCAGCCCAAGAAAGTTTTCATCTAATTCTTGAACTCTGGCTTCATTCAACAGAAGGGGCTTAGGCGCCATCCTTTATACACCTCTGGCATAAATTTACAGCAAGTTTCAAGGAACAGGCAGCATGTAAAGCCAGGTCTGAATTCAGCCTGATTCTTGGTTTCCTTTCTGATTTTCTCTCATTTAAAAAAGCCAAGGGAGGTGGGCCGCGGGATCGGCCCAGCCATTGCCTGGTTGAAGGAGCAGGATTGTGAGGATGCAGCCTGGGTTTGCACTCTGTAAACCCAGAGAGGGCAAAGGTCCCCGCTGCAGAAAAGCAAGATAAAAGGAGGGAAAAGGAGAGGTCGTTAAACTGTATCTTGCTTGTGGAAAATAAAAGCAAAAAGTGGGACAGATGTACCCAGGATGAACTTTTCCAAACGCACAAGAAGTCCTGTGCGTTGCACCTAGTCCATCCCCCATGATGGGGTCTTCCCCAGGGACACCCTCCTGCGCTTTTGTCCTGCTCGGCTCACGTGCCCGGGGACCGCAGCTCCGTGTTCACGGAAGGTCCCCATGTGCCAGGCTCCGTGGGAAGAATCACGGCGCGACTGTGCAGAGCAGAGGCCGGGGTGGGTGTTTGCTTGGGCAGGTTTTTGTGCCAGGAGGGGCACCCAGGAGAGAGCTGTGGCTCTTCTCTCCAAATACATCCAACTGTCTGACTGAGGGTGCCCGTGAAACTAAGCAACAAGACATCTCCTCGGGTAGCAGCGCATCTGGCAGAGAATTACAGAGAGAAGTATCTCCTAATACAAACTGTGGGCTGGGCTTTGAGAAGGGGCTGTTGTGAAGCTACAGGGATTTCAGAAGGAAGCGGAGATGATAATTAATGCCTGGTTCAAAAGCAATTATACCAATTATGTTTTTAATTTAATCTCTGCAAAATTTGGGACTCTTAGAAAATGTAAATAAACAGCTCTAAAAATATTTATGTCTCTCCTGTTGAGCATCCTCCCCAGATCCCGGCTAAAAGAGCTACATTCACGGCAGCACTTGCCTACCAGTCCTAGGCAGGATTTGCAGGCAGATGATCACAGAAAATTCCCTTGGTTTTGCCCACTACAGAACTACAGGGCTGTCCATAGAAATATGCCCGACAGGGAATAAGCGTTCTCCCGCCACCTGCAATGGGGCCGAGCATCGCAGCAGTCCGCAGCGAACCTACACCAATTTCCACTCTTGTGCTGATGCCCGGACCACGCAGGATTCCTGCCTGTCAGGACGGTGGGAAGTTGCGCTTCTCACTTAGCTCAATCCCGCCCCGACTCCCATGTGCACCAGTGGGGGAGTCCCCTGAAATACCGCGGTTTGTCCCAGCTACTGCTGCAGGATTGCCACAGCATGTCTCCTCAGTCAATCTACAAATGCCATTTTTCCCCACGTTTTGGAACCGTTACATCCTAGAGGCCGTGTGTCTGCACTGCATCCCATCCCATAGCTGTGTGCTCCAGTTGCTGTCGTGTGACATAGTATTGCAGAGATGATCTGAAGTGACCGAAGGCTTTGGGGAAGCAACTGAGATACCTCAGAAGGACCTGGCTTCCCAGGTTTCCTTGCCCTCTGCAATGCAGGACATGGGGCTTACAGCCGTGCTGGTCACTTCAGAAAATCTTGGCTGAATTTGTCTTTTTCTTCAGTAATCCGCACAACTGAAGGGGTCAGCAGGCCCTGCACAGCAGCACGAGATGTATTAAGGCTCTTTTTTTCCTGTTCCTTTAGGGTCTTGTCATGCCACATCCCGACTAACGAGCTCTCGCTTTCCATGTGCCGCCGTAGGTTCAGCCCATATGAGTGGTACGATGCTCATCCCTGCAACCCAGGATCAGACATTGTGGAGAATAACTTCACCCTGTTGAACAGCTTCTGGTTTGGGATGGGAGCACTGATGCAGCAAGGTACGGCGGTGCCTCCCCGCCCATACCCCCCCCTGCCACTTCTCCAGCACAGGCCTTTTGTTGTTTAAATTTAAATTTAGTATTCATTTTGTTTGCAACAGGAAAAAGATAAAACATCCAAACAGGCACAGAAGCGCTTGTCAGCACCAGCTGCCCGCCAAAAGGCGACAAGGTGTGGGAGAGGGGCGGCAGCTCCCCTCCGGGCCCTCCCGGCAACCGCTGTGCTGGGAAGCGCTCAGCGCCCACTGCTCCGGCTGAGATGTGCCGTACGGCACCGCAGCACCCAAGGGAGCCGCATGCACGGCTGGCAGCCTCTGCCTGGGGCCAAGGCCAGCAAAGGGCTAATGAGACAATAACCTCATCAGGGGAACCGGCTGTGATCTGCAGTTCAGGAACTCCTGGCAACTGCATTTGTTGTTATTCACTCGCCTTGAACTTCACCTCCACACAGACACCCGCTGAGCCATGCTGGTTCACCTGCACAGCAGGGATGGAGAAACCGAGGGGGACGCGTGCCAGGGCTGAGCCCTGTCTGGGGCACCCCAGGAAAAGGTCCAGGGTTCTTATGCCACGAAAGCAACCCGATTTCTTCTGTGTCAGAGCAGGCCAGAGCTTTTCAGTCTTTTTTTTTGGCACCTGCCTCTATTTGTACTTTCTGCCTTCTGAGGGTCAAAGCCCCCATCCCGACAGCTCACCCCGCAGCTCCGGGGACAGACTCATCACTCGCCCGGCGAGGCAGAGCCCCGCGAGCTGCAGCTGGCTGCCGGCACACACGTGCCCCTGCATAATAATAATTACTATTAATGAAGCGTGCACGCTCTGGCAGGTGTCAGAAGGAGCAGCTCCCGAGCCTGCCGCCTGGAAGCCCACAGCCAGATGATGGAGCGATGCCGTGTTCGCACGTGATCCTGCTGCTGGTGTGCACAGAGGGGCCCCCACCCACCATGCCCCGAGGAAGAACACTGCCTTGGTCTCCCTCAGCTGTTTAATTCACCAAACTCGTCAGCATCCCACAGATTCTGTAAATTCCTATTTGTCTTCATTCAAGCAATTTGTTTAATTTCAGGATCTCTGTCCCGGCTTGCTCTGTTTTAAATCAGCTTTTACAGAAGATGGGGCATCTTGCCCTCTGGTCTGCCTCCATTTTTATCCTCATCTGGTCATTCTGCACATTGTGAAATGGCCTGAAACTCCCTCCAGCGCAGGGCAAAGAGGATGGCAAGGAGCATCTCCAGGCAGCTCGGCCTGGCAGCCACAGCGTGCGAGACTGAACATTTTCAGTGCTACTGGTGTAAGATACCGCAACGACAGGGACCTTAGAAAGGCGATATGGATGGGATTACACTCATATATGTGGATGGAATAGAGCAAATGGAATATATATAGATGGAATGAATAGAGTAAATCTGTTAGGAAGACAGCAGAGGGGGAGCTTCTGAGCAGCTCTGAATAAGGAAGAAAATTCAGCTGTGATCTAATTGCAGAAAATCCAGGAATAGAATTAAGTGGAAAATGTCAAACATTTGTCACATTTTAATTTACCATGTATCAGTAGTTATATCTAGAGAGCAAAAGAACCACAGCACCGGCTTGGCGGCATGCACAGCGCTACCGCTCCATGCTCCTCCTGCTGCCACTGCCACAGCCTGTAATAGAGATTCTTCCCAGATCTCAGCTGCCCTGATGGACAGTGACAGTTCCCAGAAAGATAGTTTAGTGGGATGAATCATCCTCTTATCAGATGCTGATAAATGAAAATGAAAAGAGCTGTATTCTTTTTAACTCTATTCTGCATCTAAGAAGAAAAATATTTCAAAGCTAGACTGATGTCACACCATCCAGTGCATCAAAGGGCAAAGATGGAATGGGAAAGAAGGAGGATCTTGAGAAGAACCGAAGCATCCCTCGATATCCAAGGCTCCTCTGCTTCCTTGTGCCTCCTTGCTGCACTCAGGAGAAAAGCTACACTCCATGCTATGCTTTGATGCCACACTGCTTAAAACCATTTTGCAAAGCCCAATATTTGTTGCAAATTCCAGGTTGGATATATCCTCTGAACGCAGCTGTTTCAAACCCAAAGCTCTTTCCTGACTTTAAAAGGTGTCTTGAGCGATTACAAAAATAGCACACCCTGTTTAGTCCTTCATGTCTGCTCAATAAAAGTCATTCCAGACCTGTTACACCTTTTATGCTGTAACGTCTCCTGCTTTCCTACTTCTAACTGGTATTCAAAGCACTGGACCCTGATAGTTCCTTTCTCTCACCATTTGATCTTTTTTTAAACCTTGTGTATTTGAACACACTCCCTACAGTGAGTCCTTTGAAGAGTAATCCATATAAAAGCAAAGCACTTTTTAAATGGCAGAACAAAACGCTCATAAAAGTTCATAAATAGCTTGCTATTTAAATCTCATAAAAGCAGCCTAGTTAATTACTTCAGTTTGAATGTTTCCTGTAAATTGTGCACAGTACCCAAGGTCAGCAATAAAGGGAGAGGGTTTTTCTGCAAATGCTACAAAAACCCCACTGATTTCCTTGCGTGCAAGATGTCTGGACGATTTGCCTCAAAATCGGTTGGTTTTAATGCATAGCTGTTACAGTTTTGACAGCGAAACCTGATTCTTTTTTTATATATATGTATGTATGCGTACAATGTACGTACATATATATATAACACGAGTCCTTTCTCTCTCTGTTTCCTCTTCCCTCCTTCTCCTTCCCCCTCTCCCACCCCAGGCTCTGAGCTGATGCCCAAAGCACTGTCTACACGGATCATTGGTGGCATATGGTGGTTCTTCACCCTAATTATCATCTCATCCTACACGGCCAACCTTGCCGCCTTCCTGACGGTGGAGAGGATGGAATCCCCCATCGACTCGGCAGATGACTTGGCAAAGCAGACAAAAATAGAGTACGGAGCAGTGAAGGATGGAGCTACTATGACCTTCTTCAAGGTGAGACCAAGCAGAGGCTTTCTACCTTCCAGGCAGAGATGCAACACTCTCAGGCCAATGGGAGTGAGAACAAAGAACCAAAGACAAAAAGCCTCCTAAGCCACCACTGCTTCTCCTTATAAGCAGGTTGTTTCAGTCTCGCATCCTTGTCAAGACTTGGCAGATCAGCTTATGTAGATTCACATCGTGGCTAAATCCCCTTCTCCCCTTTGCTAACTGAAGTCACAATTAAAAAATTACATTGATTTTACAGCTTTGGAGACTGTATTGGCTCAGATACCCTAAAAGAAAGCATGTATTAGGCACAACAGGACAGGTGTATCTTATATTAAAGGCCTACAGATAAATCTTACGTTCCCTAAAGGATCTTCCCTACTTCCACATCTCACCCATTGCAGCTCCTTCCTTGTCTCTGCAAGAACAGCTCGCAGAGCCCTCGAGGCCAACCCGGCCAGCCTTCAGGGACAGAGAAAAGAACAAATGAAACCTAAAGCTAGACAGATGTTGCAAAGTGCCCTCCCTGACCAGTATGTTTTACAGCTGAAATATCTTGTCCTTCAGGTATTCACATTACTGTGGTCAAGTTTTATTAACCTCTGAAACCCAGCGCAAGGTAACACCACCAATGCATCAGAATCAAATTACATTAATTTCTTCTCTTTAAAGCATAATTAATTTCAGAAGTTAGCCAACACTGCAGAGGAGGGTGCTGAGAGCATTCATATTTCACTATTGCCTCAAAAATGGAAAGAAGCTGAGACACTTAAAAAGACCTTAAAAACCACAGCTGGCCTGTAAAAACACACTTTTTGAAAAAAGAGTGAGAGAATAAAGGAATAGAAATGAGGGGTGATTAATCTAAGGAATGATCATCCTGGCTTGGAAAAGGATTTAAATTCAACGACGAACTCAAAAAGCCATCTTTCAAGGAAAAGTTTGGAGTTATCTCCGCAGGCGGCGCAGGGCCCCGGCCACGCTCCCCTGGCAGCGCCGGTCAGAGCTTGGCCCCGGCCGCAGCACCCGACCGACGCCGATGCTGTCCCGGGGTGCTTTGTCAGGGGGGCAAGAGGGGCACGGGCAGAGCAGAGCCTTCGCCTGCAGGAACGGGGCCACGTCCCCCCGCCTCTGCTGCGAGCGGTGCTGGGGAACGCTCCTTCCCCTCCAGTCCCCCTGATTCAGAAGGCAATAGATGGGCCAAAGTCTGACAAACAGAGTTCACGCTTTAAAAAGCAGGTTGCGCCTGCAATACTGAAATAATTTGAATAGGCACAGTGTAAAGGCAGCTAGACTAGGCCATCAGCAGTTTAATTGCCAAGACTCGTTAAAGGAAGCCAATGTGCTGAATTTTAATGACAAGAAACAGCAGCACTCTCTGCAACTTTTCCTGGCTATGACTTGGTTAAGGAGCCACTATACTTTCCGAATCTCCATGCTTACTTTGTCAGGTGGCAAGACAGATTGTTAAAGAAACATGGAGGATTTGGGTTGGCTTGATATTTAATTAATTCTGGGAAATGAGAATGTTGCATAGAATGGCAGGGTGCTGCTGGTTAGTTTGCTTTCTGCAGCAGAGCTGCTGCATGCAGTTTTGTCTTTGGCATGGTCAGATGCGTTGTGTTACCTTCCAAAACCAGTATCAACCTAGAACAGCCATCAGGAAAAGACAGTCTTTTACTGCTGTGTTTTAACTACTCTTTCTAATAACAGTTTTACATAGGAATAAAAGGAAATTGTCTTTTTTTAAAATCATCAAGGACACAGTATATTTATTGTTTAATATCATTATCCATCAGAATAATTTCTTCAGGCTTCTAACACGCATTTGGCAGGGTTTATTGATGCAGAGTATTTTCCTTTTTCTCTTTTATTGTTGTTGTTTGGAGATGAATTCTCCGGGATGTCCCTTCTGACAAGTGTTTTGATCACTGGAGTAGTGAGCGCGCTCGTGTGGGATGCAATGTTATACACTTGTCCTTTGTGTACAGAGAAATACAGGAGAGCCAGAATTTCTCCCGCCCCTCAATGAGGTCTTTATCAAACGTCTGGGCAAATCCCGTGGAGGTTTCGGTACGGCTGCTCTGCCAGTGCCACCTTCACGGGGACGACTGTCAAACAGCACAAAGGTCCGGGGCACAGAGCACGGGGCACCTCTGGTGCCGGTGGGACTGAAGGAACGGCGAACTGCAGGAGGCTTCGTGTCCCCTTGCTCTGCTCTGCTGACAGTGGGGTTACCAGGGGGTCCCGCAAGCTGTACGCTGCTGTGCGACCGCTGCTCTTGAAAAGCTCCTGGAGATCTGGAGGTGAAGCTCTCCTGCAGTTCGCTGAACAGACTGTCACTGCTGGGACAAAAGGCTGACGGCAGCACCCGAACTAGGATCTCACCTGTTTTCTGGATTATCCACTGAGACTTAGCCCAAATTGCTGCCTTGCTCCTTGTATGACTGCTCCCCAAAGTAGTTCCCCTTACGTTAGGAACTCACTCCGCTTCTCCACGTTCAAAAAGCTGCAAACCACATACACTGACCCCCCTGAGCAACGGCCGGCACCCTGCGGCCACCATTGTCCTTAGCTGGATCTCACCCGGGGCTGCAGCCCTGCCGGCACCTGGGAGGTCTGACAAAGTGGGATCTAGGGCTGCAGGAGGAGAGCACCATCCCAGGAGCTGATCTTAGGGAGCAGTGGGAAACGGGAGGAAGAGGAAGGCAAACACCTTGCACACTGTTCCCCGAGATGGTTCCCAAAGCACTAACCAGTTTTCTGCCTGTGGTCAGGCTGACCGAGGGTTCACGTAGAGCTCACCGAAGTCACTGCAGAAGTTTGCACCCAAACCAAGCTAAAACGCATCTCTGGGGCAGACCCACAGCGAGAGATCTTGCTCCCACAAAGGTTTTTGCCTCATGCAAATAGGAGGCAGAAGAGAGAGTTTTACCAACCGTACTGGCAGATTTTTACTTCATGAAAAGAACTTTGGAGAAGCTATTTATTCCCTGGCAATGCGGATCGAGTTACAGGAATAAACACAGATCAATTAATTTAGGAACAGCATCTAGCATTCATTATAAATCATGCCAGAGATCCTTCACATCTTGCAAAGGATGCTGTCTCTATGAACAGACACCGGGTTTAATGTGCAGTTTGGAGTACGGGTGTGAGAGCGTGTGTACGTGTGTACATATATATTCACTTGTACAGAAATGTTAAATCCTCAAGAGTAAGTATCTTCGAGTTAGTGAAAATCAATTTATTTTTTCATACAGGCTGGAATTGAAAATCTTAAGCCTGAAAGTTACTTTCTTGCCAATTCCACTGATAAAAAAGCATATATGTCTTGGCAAGATGCCTTGTAGTGGCTCCTCTAAACTATTCCATTAATTTATTTGGGTGACTGGTCTTGAAGCATTGGTTATTAAAGGTAGCTTCTGAGCTGTGACTCTAAAGAATGAATTCAGAGGCGTTGTCAGTGTCGTTGCAATAGCTGCATTCAGAGGGGCTGGTACTCAGCTTTTCATACAATGATCTCATTTAGCACTAACGCAGGGTTTTATTAAGATGCAGGGGACAGCGAACCAGATTCCGATGCTATTTATCCCAACCAAAATGAGGAGGAGCTCCACTCACACGAATTGGCAGGAGAGGTGTAAGCAGGAGAGAGACAGGAACCCACTGATGTGAACCACGGCTGCAGTCATCAGCAGCATTAAACTACCGCCTTTGTTTATTAGCAATAATCTCCATCATTCCTAGCGTTCCGGAGTTCACGACTCTGGAACTTCTCTGCCAGGAAGAAGTCAGTGTCAGGCCATTTATCTTAATGCTTCAGAGCAACCAAGCGCTTCCTCTTCATCTACATTGGGCAGCAAAGCAAAGCTGTCATTGAGGGGGACCTGGGACCCTACGGACGATGCACGGACACAGCGGGGTCTCCCTGCCTGCCACCAACTCAGGTTTTTGTTTGGTTTTTTTTTAAATGCACCTCATAAAAGTAAATGGTGATTCCATAGAGAAGAAATTTGTGCCTAGCCACAGCACAGCAAATACCAGATCAAACCAGTAATTAATCCCAGCAAGGATTTTTTTAAGGTAAATTACTTCAGCTGTAAAATCAGAGGTGCGGCGAAATAAAACGTACACACACACAAAAAAGTCCAGCAAAATAAACACAATTTACGTTCATTCTTTACTGGCTATTAAATTACCACTAAGATGTTTTTGCTTATGTGTATGGTATGTTCTCAGGTGACACCATCCAAATTTCCATAAAGAAGGGACCACCTTTGCAGTATGGCTGAAGTATTCTGAGAGGAGGAAGGAGAGGAAGGAACAACTTTTCCCCTAATAGGAAAAAATGTATAGTGGTTGAATTAGGTGTGAGCTGGAGCACTGTACACTCCTCACCATGGTTACTCCTGCAATTTTTGATTGATGACTACTCTCACAATGACTGACAATTGCTTCTAAATTGGACTTCTAACAAATAGTCTACCAAACTGCTAGTGCTGTGCTGAGAATTACAGTTGGTGAATTTTCAGTTGGACAAGGAGTGTTCTTATCTCATGTTAGTCAAGTTAAAGAAATTAATAGGAAATAAATTCCCGGTGAGGAGGTGGCAGGTTTTAGACTACAGGCAGAGCCTGAGATTGCCTTGACCAGAGAGGTGCGTCGAACCGCCCTGCCTGCACCCAGGGCCTGGCCTCCCCTCCCCGAAGGACCTGCCACAGCCTCGGCTTTGGGGAAGAGGAGGCCATTGCAACCAGCGGCGTTCTGCTGCGGGGCAGACGGCCCTTCTCTGCTGAAGGGCTCGGCGCCGTGTCGCTGGCTCGCTCTTTCAGCGGTTCCATCAGGCACGACCAAGCAGCGGCAGGTAGCCCTGGCGTGGTGGCGAGCCCTGGCCTAGGCCTGCTCCAGCCAGAGAGGGGGCTCGACGCGACGAGGCGGCCCGCCCCCCCCGCCATGGCTGCCCCTGCCAGGGACGCCCAGAGCTGGGCCCGAAGGACCGCAGCCGGGGCTCAGAAAGCTGGGCTCCTCCTGGCATTTCAAAACACAATTAAGTCCTTTCAGCTGGTCAGACGCAGTGATTTAAGAAGAGAAGAGAAAAGTGCTTTTTCTCTTCCAGTGAGCCCCATCTCATGTAATTTAAGTTGCCTGAAGAGCTACAATGCCTCATGCAAGTCCTATTAGCTTCACTAAATGCAGCCTATTGATTTTTTGCCAGTTTATTTTGCTCTACGCTTTAAACTGGGAGAACACTGATGTTTAAGAGCTCTGTGTCAACACCCAAGGAGCATTAAGTGCAGGAAGAGGAGGAGAGAAAGGGAGAGTCAGTGAACCCAGAGGCCTCTGATGTGAACTATATAAATGTTAAACAAGTCCTTATCAGCAAGCCGAGTATGCTATTCATTTCAATTACCCATTGTAATGCACAGACATTTAATAATCCTTTTGGAGGCTACATTTCTTGCTGCTTTTTGAGGTTTGATAGATGCCACAAATCTACCTTACAGGCACTGGTCCAGATTTTCAAGTGAGGGAGATTATCCCGCCTCTTCTTTGCTCCGGCGCATCCACTACTGCACATTCATCAAGTGGATTATAACAAGCATGAGCTTTAACTGAGAAGAAATGAGTCCATGGGTATTTCAGTCAGGAGAATGAGACCACAGGGTTAAAGACAGAGGAACAGCCCTTGTCACTGCACTACATTGACCAACTTCAGGGTGTTAAGCTTTTGTTTAACTTTTGTTAAACACATTGAAAAAAAAAAAAAAAGGAGGTGGATAGGCAAAGCGTTTGAACTATAAAGCATTATGAGGGATTTTTTTTCTTAGCTAATTTACCCTTATTTATAGTGTTTTTATCAGAAGCACCTATGCTGGCACATTTTGGGTGATACTGAAAAAACGAGGGGGAGATGCGATAGCAGCAGTTGGGATGATGGGCTGGGGCTCCATCTCCTGCTTTCTTACGGAAGGACAGAGACCTGAAACGGCAATAAACGACAGCTAAACCAGAAAGTGCAGCTTCTGCCGCAGCAGCTCCTTGTGCAGCTGCAGGTGAGCAGTTGCCCTTATTCAAGGCAAAGCACAGGGACTTATCAGCCCCTCCAACTCACTGGCAGCTTCAGGCTCTTGCTAAGTAGTAGCGTGGAGGAGGAGGTCTTGGCTGACTAAGCTGCCTCGTATAAAATAAGGCAAAAAGAGATCTAGGAAAAACAAGAAATTAGGCAGAAAAGAAGAATGGCATATAAAGGAGCAGGCAGCAGCATGAGCACAAGCCTCAATATCCAAGTGCTTTCCCAGAGCTCAACTGGATGTAGAGAGCTGGTTTGACAAGAGGTATGTTCGCCCACGGGAACACAGCGACCAACGAAGGGGGTACTTCAAGAGAACGCTGACGTGCCTTTCCTGGGGAGTCTTTCTAGACTAAAGCCAGTTATGTCTTTTGTAACAACCTACATAGAGACAATTCAGAAGGTGGCTGTAGATATATGGTATACTTCAAATGTTATGGAAAGACATAAAATAACCGTATTTCTTCTCATCCAAAACATTTTCTAGAAGAAGAAAAAAAACATTCACATGAATAGTAAGCTAGAAAACATATTCCTCCTTTTTTAACAGAATGCCTGCTGATAGTGAAAGAATATCCATGTTTATTTTTAGCCCTAAGACAATCTTCTTGAATATTTCTATGCCTCTGTTTATGTGGATACGTTAAATTTGTTTGGCAGTTGCACATATCTCAGAGGACACATGTTTCCTTGTGATGCTTGAGGAAAGACAAAAATATAATAGTGTGTGCAAAAGAGAAAATCATGCCCTCTGAAATGTTCTCTGTCTTCTCTCATTGTGCAGAAACATTACAGGATAAACAAAATTCTGGTTAGGAAACTAATACATTTAAACAGATATACAGATAGCCTGTCACACTGGCAAGTTCTGCAGGGCATCACGGCAGGGCCTCGCCGTACCTCACTGCAGCGAGCGAGCAGCTCAGTTCCACCGGCAGGATAAGGTCTCTGCAGCAGCGACTCTTTCTGCTGAGCCTCTGCACGACGGGTGCTGGAACCTGTGCCTCTTGTTACGGCACCGCGAGGCCAAACAATGTTGGGCAGGGAAAGCAGAGAGATATTAAAGACAAGGTCAAATTGGTAATAGGTTCCATTGTGTGATCTCTTCTCAAACTGGTATTATCATTTACCGTAGACACAAGGTTTCAGCAAACAGAAGACTAATTCTTATTTTGGGGGTGGGGGGTATCATTTTTCCAGAAATCCAAAATTTCCACGTTTGAAAAAATGTGGGCTTTCATGAGCAGCAAACCCACAGCACTTGTTAAAAACAATGAGGAAGGAATCCAGCGAACCCTCACAGCTGATTATGCCCTGCTGATGGAGTCAACCACCATCGAGTACATCACCCAGAGGAACTGCAACCTGACTCAGATCGGAGGGCTCATTGATTCCAAAGGCTATGGGATTGGGACCCCCATGGGTAAGTGACAGCGATGAGGTATTTGTAGGTACCCGGGAGGGGGACTAGTTACCACAAATACAAGAGAGGCAATTAAGATAATCCACTCACAATAGCAAATTTCCAAATATCAAAGCTTACACTGCCTGCCTGTTGAAGAGAGGTCTCAACAGCCCTGCTTAACGCAGACACGTTCTCTGCTTTGTGTGATTTTTGTCCTACTTTCCCCTGTGTGTAATAATGTTCTCCCTTCCCCAGGGTCACCGTACAGGGACAAGATCACCATTGCCATCCTCCAGCTCCAGGAGGAGGACAAGCTCCACGTAATGAAGGAGAAGTGGTGGCGGGGGAATGGCTGCCCTGAGGATGAGAACAAGGAGGCCAGCGCTCTGGGCATCCAAAACATCGGTGGGATTTTCATCGTTTTGGCAGCAGGCTTGGTGCTGTCTGTCTTTGTGGCCATGGTGGAGTTCATCTACAAGCTGCGCAAAACGGCGGAGCGTGAGCAGGTACTGATTTCCTCTGTTTCCCTGCATCACCATTAGCCCAGCCATTGAGGACTTTGCACGCTGACCCCAGAGACAGGCAGGGAGACGGGCAGAGGGATTCAGCCCTGCCTCTGCTGCCTGGAGGTCCAAGTGCCCGCAGCCCAAGGGCTGAAATGCAGCACCCCTGAAATGCCCTCCCCTGAGGCTCATTGCTCTGTCCCGCTCGCTCTGACAGCCTCAGGCCAGGGGGCAAATCATGTCTACTCTGATCAGGGTCATCTGCTGCTGCAGGAACTAGACTAGTAAACGTTTGTAGAGTAATTTTGAGCAAGCTGACATGTAAGTGTTGAAAATACGGACAGAGGTCCCTAGGAGTGACCGTTCTGAGCTGTTATATCCACTCACCACTATCACATGCAATCGTGTTGCACATTCCAGGCGTGATGCTTACATGCATGAAGTCTCCATCTCTTCTCCCCACGCCCGTTCAAAGACCCTCAAGGAACTGGTCAGGGTCTACCAGGAAGCCTCATAATATCAACTTTTCACACCACTTATACAAACAGCCCATCCCACCTGCAGTGACTGATTAGTGCTCACAAAACAAAAGGACTGCTTTTATGTTTTTCCCTCTTCCTTGAGTGTCACGGTACAGTAAGTGGAAAGTGCATTTGCGTGCATGACCAGAAATCAAAGCAAGCTGCCCACGTGATGGACTAGATAGATGAAGGAAAACTGCCCAGTAGCAAGCCCAGCAGGATTCGATAGCCCTCTGATTCCCAGCACGTAAATCTACCAGACCCCCCGCAGGGATTACACAAAGCACCGGCACTCCAACAGCCGCCTAGAGCTCTGCCTTTTTGCAGGATTTAGTGCGTCAAAGGTACAATTCTTGCCAAAGGAGAGAGGGGTCAACCAGACGCCTGTGCATCACTGAAGTCCCACTAAGCACAGCTGATGCCTTAAATGCAGCCTAAACCTCATGCTTGCCCTCTGCAGAGCCTAGTGTCAGCACCCTCCTGCTCACGGAGAGGTTAGCAGAACGCGTTGCCAGCAGTAACAGTCCTTTTTGTCCCTGCTCTCCCCAGCGCTCCTTCTGCAGCGCCATGGCCGATGAGATCCGGCTGTCGCTCACCTGCCAGCGAAGGGTCAAACACAAGCCCCAGCCACCCGTCATGGTGAAGACGGACGCCGTGATCAACATGCACACGTTCAACGACCGACGGCTGCCAGGGAAGGACAACATGACCTGCAACACTGGATTGACACCTGTGTTTCCCTAGGGAATGGGAACGGGGGGGCGGGAGGGAAGGAATTGCGGCAGACAAGGCTGGAAACACTCTTAACTAGGGAAGAAAGGATTAAAAAATGAGAAAAAAACAGGAAAAAAAAAGCGCCTGGTTTGGTTCATTTCAAGAACAAGGCCTTTACAACACAGCTGCGTTGATCACCGGCATAGAAGCAAGAACTTCAAAGCACGAACTGTAACATGGGTCTTGGGGCTTTTCAGTTTTGTTTTTGTTATTTTTCATTCCTTTTTTTTTTAACACTTAGATCCTACAGGCCTCATGGAGTCCAAACACACTACCATCCAGGAGTCTGATGTTTACATACTGAAAACACATGGAGGAGAAACAGAATGGAGCCAAACTGAACCTCGGTGGGTAAGGAGGAGCCCCCGAGCATGGCTTCTTTAGCATGGCAATAAAGAGAAACACTTTGTCAGGTGCAGCGTGAGCAGCCATCTGTGCGAGCATCTATTCCACACTGACACACACAGCATACTTAGGATACGTTGTCGGGAAAGGGAAAGGTATCGGTGAAGCACCGTGATGGCCAAGGCTGCGCCTTCTGTCGAAGC
>NW_009598597.1:82173-132189 GCF_000690535.1 Cariama cristata | reverse complement strand
GTCGCCGCGCGGGTGTGGTGTCGGTGGCCATCCGCAGCTGGAAGTCCACATGGGGATGTGGCAGGAGAAGGCAACACACGCCTTCATCAGTAGATCCAAGACAGCTGACTATGAAGCGGCGAGTAAGCCTGAACAGAGTCAAACTCCTGGCCAGGGATGGGACGGTGCAGCGGGCATGGGAGCTACTGCCATCTCCGAGTGACAGCACCCACACGCCCTGTGCCAAACTCCAGCCCGCACCCAGGGTGACACCATGATCTCCAGGTCCTTGGCTCCTTCTCTCTTTCTGCAAAGCTCAGTCTCTCCTGCAAAGAAGCGCGGAAAGCGGCCAAGTCCACAGGCTTCAGCAGTGGTGGGAGCAGAACTGATTCCAAGAGCCAAACGGTACCAATTTCCATGAAATTCAGCAGCACTGAACTGCAGCCCCGCTGCGTTCGCACTCGGACCAGGAGAGGACTGTATGTCTGGTTTAGGACTAAATGCTCTCCATGGCATCAGAGACCCGAAAGATGAAGTCTCAGCCTGCAGGGCCAGGGCTGGCCTGGGACAAACAGCACTGTGTGAGCCAAACCTGACACCCCTCGTGCTCTGCCTGGTGAACCGCAGCCCCTCAGGCAGCATCTCCACGTGATTTAAACATACACACTCTAAAATGTTTTTAAGAAATCTTCCATGAACTGTGTTCTTATTTTCAGGTTGCTTAAACCAGAAGGCGGGTCCTGCAGATGAATTCAGTCAGAATTACCAAAGACCCCTGTGCTGACCTGAAGTGACACTCCAGTAACGTCACTCAGCTCCATCCCTCCACAGGGAACCACACGGGTGGCCAGTGGGACGCTCTGCGGACTAATTTGCAAAATGAAACAAACAGAAATGTCTCTGCCCATTGTAACCCAGAGCATCACAGACAGTATTGCAAAGGTGCTTAACAGCTCTGATTTAAACACTGGCGTTGAAGAAAAGAGCAACCTCCTTCCCTTGCACACAGAAGGGTGACAGTGACCTGCCACAGACCGCACTGCTGCTGGAAAGCCCCCTGCACCCACCACCTAAGCCCTGGTTTGGAGGGCAGGCAGGGCAACACGGCGATGGAGCAGCCAGTGCCCCCAGTTCTGCATCCCAAAACTTTGCCCGCGGCGTTGTGAGCGTAGCGAGGGGCCACGGCCACCGCAGGAACCAGCAGCTGAACTGACCCAGTTTGCCCTCCCCTGGCTGCAAGGCCTTTCTGGAAAGTTTATCCTCGCCCAAAGGAACAAACCTGTTTGTAGCTGATTTCCGACTTCCCCCCCACACACACCTGTTTCTCTCTGAGGCTCAGTTAGGAAGGTTATCTTTGGAGCTGATCAGAATTAGCAAGTTAGCTCAAGGGGAGAGCGCTGTTCCCTCCCTCCGTTACAGAATATAATTTGTTCTTACTTTGTTTTTTCCATGATGTAAAAAAGCAACATAGGGACCTGAAACTAAAAAAGCTAATTTGTCATATTTTGACTTAAGTAAAGATATGCAACAAATTTACATTAATTTTCACTTTTTCACAGAAACCATAAAAAATAGGGGTGAAAGCTGCCAAGTCAATGGGCATCATATTCTTAATCATTTGCTGACCAAAGGCTACAGCAGAAGATAGATTGGAAGTATGGGTCTGCTTCCCAAAGCTAATGACATTCTTCTGTGTTTCTTTGCAAATCCTTAGGCTTGTCAGAAAAGTAGATTTTATACTTTCTTTGTGGATTTCTAAGCTCTTAGAAAGAGATTTTTACAATTAAGGCAGATATAAAAACAAAGCCTGAAACTGGCTTTAAATGTCCAGAAAGTAAAACACCACAGAAAATAGCACTCATTTTGCTTCTTGGCAGATTTTTTGTTTAAATAAATAAATATTACTAATACCGTAAACCCCATATATTCATCTTTGACACCAGGTGAGCATCTGGAGTTACTGGTGCTATCTGCCAGCGAGACCAAACCCTGCAGATTAACCTTTTCCCTTCCCTCTCTGCACTGACCATAAATCAGCCATCAGCAGCTAACTTCATGCATCTACATTATGGTTTTATGTTTAAACCTTGATCATTGAAACATTTGAAATTAACAACAAGGAAACGTTCTGCACCGCTCAAACCAGCGTAGGAGCTGAGGGAGCTGCGGGGGACCCCAGCCCGGGGGGGACCGCTGGCTCCTGCTCACTGTGAACTGGGGGGAGGCGAGAGGGTTTCAGACCTCAGCCTTCCTGCTGCAAACCAGGGGCAGCTCCACCCGCAACCAGCGTTATTTCAGCCATTGCTACACTGCTCAGCAGAGACTGGAGTCTCTCCTGTTACTCCCATTTACTCTGCGCGCTCCTTGCCTTCACTCCGGGGAGCACGGGAGCCCGTAAGCCATGCGGTGTTTAATTGGAGAGGAGGAGCGACGAGCCTGACGCTTAGCAGCGATGTGTTGGGAGACTTCAGAAGGGGCAGACCTGACGACAAAGCCTCAAAGCCTTCTGTGAGCTGTCTTGTGACCTGTTTGTGACTATCGACGACTCGTGTCTCAGAAATCACCTGAGTTCCAATTTTGTTTAAATCAGTTCCTTTCTTTGCTTGGTGGGCAGAGAGACTGGAAAAGGGAGGAGGAAATAAAGAAAAAGCAGGTTTGGGCTATTAAACTGTATCTAAACTGTTGTCACCTCAGTCCACTGTCCCTCTATCACTTGCTTTTTCCTTCCAGCTCTCCTGTAAGACAGAGCAGGGGCACAGCAGGTAGCTTTGTTTGGGATTGCTTTTCTGTTTGGAGCTAACCAACAGCGCGTGTGAGATGACAGATCCACAAAGAGACGGAATATGCAAAGGGGAACCAGCTCCAGCTCTGGGCAACCACTGCTCCCCCCTCAGTGGGTGCTTCTGCGGAGCAGGATTCGGCCGGGTGCCAGCCCGGGCGGTCTCTGGGAAGGTCGCCGCAAAGGGACCCCGTGGCCCCAGCAGCTGTCACCCAGCGCTCGCTGACCCGAGCCACATGCGGCTAAACTGCACGGGGACCCCGAGCCCCAGCAACCGTGGGGTGCGACCGCGCGTCCCTGGTCCCTGCGCGGGTGACACCGGGGTGCTCGGGGCTGGCCAGGCAGGAGCATTCCTGGGCATCGGCATTGCAAGCCCTCAGCTGTCTGTACCTTACTTTGACATGTTTCTCAAAAAAAGACAAAAAAATAAAAAAAAGAAAAAGAAAAAAAACAGAAAAGAGTGGAAAAAAAAGGAAAATAATGGTCTCCGTGACATTCAGGGGATTTTCCTTTGTGGACATGCAGAATTTCTATGAATATAGTTTTTTGTAAACATTTTGTAACAATTTTGGTTTCATAGTAACTGTGTTACTTGCTGATCATTCTAGGCTGATGTAAATAAAATTTCAAAAAAAAAAAGAAAAAATTCTGATTATTTTCCTTTTTAAGACACTGTGATATATCAAAGTGCACAGTTTGCTGTATGAAGTAATATGGTTTTAAATTTTAAATAAAAAATAATTTCTAGAAAATAATGAAGTTTATGCCTGTTTATACTGAACAACGCCCTTCTTCCATGTTGGAATTTTGTACCTAAAACCAAACTGTTTAATAACATCCCCCCATCTCTCCTGATAATCAGCCATAAAAAGCCAGTGAGAAAAAACCCAATTCACACAACTAAGCTCAAACATCTCAGAAGAGCTGCTAGTGCTGCTTGCCAGAGGGGCTTTGTACGCGTTTGGGAGTGGTGATGCTGGGCTTGACCACAACCCACGGAGAGGAAGGAAAGGTCCCCGTTTGCTTCACCTTCGCTCAGAGGAGGGGTAAGACAGACGACGAGGCTCAGACGGCGTAACTCTCCCTGTCCCCATATACCTACAGAAAGGTTGGTATCAGACAAATAATTAAGTCCAGATACTCCACGAAGAGCCATCCGCAGAAACGTGCTCCCAACGTGGTTTGCCCAGAGGCTGCGTGTGCTTTTCATTACAGAAAGGTGCCTGAGCCCGAGACCCTCCGACAAGACCGCAGGTCCCCAGCGGGCTTCGAGGTTCATAAAAGCTCTGTTTACCTGCTTTCTCTTTTGATGTAAGTCAAAAATCTTATTAGCCTGATAAAAGCTGAAAGCACCCTAAAGGCCAATGTTTATTAGGCTGAAATCTTTATGACTCTGCTTTATTATATGGAGGCAGAGAGAAAACATCTGCAGCCTCCAGGATGGGAACGGTGAGAGCGATTGGAGCTGTGCCGTTCGAGGATACGATAAAACAAACTCTAAAAGTGGAGGCACGGTGCTGGGGACAGCTTAGCGCAGCGAGCCCTGCTCTCCAAAGCCCTGCTCTCCTCCACTGCAGAGGGGCACTGCCCTGGAAAGGTGCTCGGGGCGGAAGGGCGGCCTTTTAGGCACTGTGGTTATGCGTTTATTAAATAATCCCCAGAAATTGCCGTTTCCTGTACACTGAGATTTCAAAGACAATTCCTACCCATTTTAATTATTTTTAAGGGTCACCCTTGCAAATCTTTCTCATTTCCATTCACTGAGGCCCCCTGGAAAACCACAGCTTTGACGCTGCTGCCAAGGAGGGACCATCAGAGCAGAGCCGAGTCTCACTTTTATATTCTGAACCCCTATCAATATGCAGAGAACATGTCAAAAAGAAGAAGAGGAAAAAAGGTAAAAGCAACTGATGTCTTTGCAAAGTTTCTTATACATCGCTTAGCATGTAAGACCTGCTTCTGGGAATGAAATCCCTTCCCCTATGCCAAGCGTTGCAGCAAGGGAACGGCTGCTCCTGTCTGCCGAGGAAAGCACGGGGCAGGACAGGGCAGCGCTGGCTGACCCTGCGCAGCGAACCTCCGCCTGCGCTAGAAAT
The DNA here is from genome assembly GCF_000690535.1 of Cariama cristata. Lineage (NCBI taxonomy): Eukaryota > Metazoa > Chordata > Aves > Cariamiformes > Cariamidae > Cariama > Cariama cristata. Next base: position 127,335 of record NW_009598597.1, on the reverse strand, counting down.
GTGAGCAATTGTCAACATAAATCGTTATCACCAATAACGTGAGGCAGCAATTAACCTTGTCAGTCAACAGATCACCCTTCGCTGACTGTGAACCCACCGCCTCAAAGCTGCCAATCATGCTACAAATGAATAATTAATCAGACAACAGATTTCACTCACAAAAAAGGAGATCGTTTCCCTTTGAGCACCAATTAGTCCCTCTGGGCAAAAGAGGGAGAAAATCGGGAAATGGTGAGAGAGGCTTCTCTGCCCAGTCTCCCACCTCCCTGTTCTATTCCAGGCACCTGTAGACATTTCAGATTTTCAGCTCTGCAGAGAGAACAATTTTTAACCTGTATTTCCTTCAGCAAAATCCCGTTCTAAAGCGGTAATGGTACATCTGCAAGCAGGTGTTTTCCTGCCCCTGGATGTCAGAGCTCTGATGCATCCCCGTCCCTGCTCACAGGGAAGGACGGCCGACACAAACCACCACCACCACTCCTCCCTTGCACTCTTGCTCTCTACGTGACAGCTACAAACACCAACTCTCTCCTCCTCCCTCAAACCAAACCAAACCGTTGTCACTCAGGAAGGACTCAGGCAAGTTTGGACCTAAACGTTTACGTCAGTAAAACACACCTGATTTCCTCAAGGAAAATTTGGGGATGGAACAGAGCATGAGGGCAGCAGGAAATCCAGCTTCTCCTCTAAAGCACTACACGGTGGGTTTAACAGATCCAGAGACTGTCATCACATGTCAGAAGAACTGGGTGTGTATTGTTAACACACAGGCCCATAACAACCACAGAAATAGAGAGTTGTAACTACATACAAAATAAATAAAGTAAGTAACTTTCCACTTGAAAAAGCCCTTGCCTTTCAGGATCTAGATGCGATTTTCAGAAGTGACATTATCGTCATCCTAAGCAAGGCTGCTGAGCATGCCGGGGGTGAGCACAGCTCGTGCCACCTCCATCTCTTGCTCCACAGATGAGATAGCAAACAGTCTTGCAGCACAGGGAGCCTCCTCCAGAGATCCCTCCATTATCCCCCCACTTCCAGCAGGAACAGAGTGGGAACGGGGCAGGCTGGGCCCTGCAGATCCAGAGAGTAATGTCAACAAGAGATGAAACCTGGCAGAAAAGCGAGCTCGCCAGCTCACAGCAAAGCAGCTGGCACAAAACAAAGCCTACCCCAAGCCTTTGCTGGACACCCAGCCTGAATCCAAACTTGCTCATGACATTTGGAAGAATTTGGTGACATCTTCCGTCAAGAATTTCTGTGCAACTTGTGTGTCTAGTATTTTCAGTCAGGAACTGAAACACTAAACCAGCCATGTGGCCAGCGTTGTACTTTAACATTCTGCTTTTAACGAGAAAAATCTGGGATTCTGGCTCAGAAAGCTGCGCATCTCACAGGAGCTCAGGTAAAGGGAGGAAAATAAACAAAGCAGAAGACACCAAAAAACACAAAGACATGTCCTACCCAGAGCGGCAAGGAAGGGGAGGAGAGCAGCAGTCCGGCTCTGTCAGCAGAAGGGTGGGCTGAGGGTCATGTCAGCCCCAGGACAGCACAGGACCGCACTGGGGATGCCCCACGGATGCAACCGCGCTCCCGGTTGGGCCTGGTGACAGGGAGAGGCTCTGTGCCAGCTCTGCACACCCCAGCAGAAGCTGCTCTTCTGCCGGATCTTTATAGCATCAGCAGCTACGGACACACAGCTTTGGCTTTCCTCTGCATTTCCAGACATTAAAAGCATTAAAAAAAAATTAAAAAGTGCAACGCCCTGCCCCAACCTAGGAATAACTTCCCTAACACTGCTCTTGCCTGACGCACCCCCCGTGGTGCCCGAGAACTCATCTTCCCAGGGAGATGGGAGAGCACATGAGGACGCTCTGTACAACTCGAGACAGCACCAAGGGTGGGCCAGGACTGGAGCAGAATCAGGCCCCGCTGCCAGGGTGAGCGAGCAGGAGCGGCTCAGCTGGAGGCGTTAATGCACAGGGACATTTTCGGAGCTGAAAGTGCTGAGAGTTTGCTGGGGCAGACAGGGTGCTGACACCTTCCATTTTAAGTAGTATCAATGGTGCTATTTAGTACACTCCGAACACCAACTGAAAGCATGATCTTAGTAAACAAGAGGTCTTTTGGCAGCACTGAAGTAACATATGGACTCTGTATATAATGTGCTTCGAAATGGTTTTTGTAGATTAGGAAGTGACTGGGATACAGCTAATGCTTCACAACCCCAAAGACACTGCATTGGCTGAAAGGAGAACCAGGTCTGGAGTGGTTTCTTTGTGCGGGCATTAAAGGGAACCAGAACACGTCTCTAGCAGAAGGGAAAGGGGCATCATTACAGGAAGAAAGGGGGCACATGGCAGAGCGCAGGGTTAGGTGAATCATTGCAGAAAAGACTGGAAGTGTGCTGTAGAAAGATTTCAGGCACGTACCTTCCCATCCTTTTAGGGCTTTTTACCCTTCAGCACTAGTGAGCTTATTTTCATCCTCCCCTGCTGCCCAGGATTTCTTTCCATTTTGAACATGCATGCTGTTTACTCACATTACAGTTTTTTCTCCATTAATGTGTTTATCTTTCTCCCTATGCTTTGTTGGATGCACCATTCGCTGCTTCTTTATAGCAAATTGTCTGCTACACTTTGACAGTGAATTTTGCTCAGGGAAGTTTAGGCTGCCGGTTACGCTCTTCTTGTTGTGGGTATCATTAACCATGGAGATTTGCACCATTTTTACAGAGTTGGTGGCAGCCCCCTGGGCTCCTCAGTGCCGGGGAGCAGAGGGGCTGTGGGGGCCGAGGGGAACCAGCCCAGGGGGGTATCGCCATGGTTCGCAGCGAGAGCCCGCAGGGCTGGGGAGCAGGATCGGGGCACTCGCTGCTGTGGGACTGCAGCAAGCAGCAAACCCACAGGAGAGCCCCACTGCTCCCAGCTGCCTCCAAAAATTCCAGCGGGACAGCACAAGGACTCGCAGGCCCCCAGCACACAGACCTGCCCCGGCTGCTGTCCCTCCTGCTCCTGCTCAGGGCTGGAACAAACGCAGCCCCCCCACCCAGCGATGGCCAGGTCAGTGCCTGGGATCTCACTGCCTGCAGCCCACGCCGTCCCACCTCTGTGGGGGTCATCTGCCTGTGAGCACTCGTCTGTCCTCTCTCGGGACCCAACTCAGGCATTCCCTGAGCCAGAAAAGCATTTAAGCAAAGGAGAAAAGTTTTGGTTTGGAGGAGGCTTCAAGTTGTGGAAAGGGAATGGGTTTTATACCAAGTATTTCAGCAATATTGCTCTCTTTTTGTGGTCTAGCTAAAACTGCTCTGAGAGACATAATTAAAGTGTTTAAGAAGCATCTGTCATTATTAAAACAAAGTTGATTTGCAATTTTACTGTTTTGCTGCAGTTTCATTATCTTATGTAAATGAGCTGTCTATCCCCTTCTGCAGTGTGGGCTGCAGAGGGATAGAAGCCCCAGTGAGAAAATTTATTACCAGCCTCTCACTCTTGAGATTATCAATTGCAAATGAAGGAGCATAAATACATCTTCTTTAGCTGCTTATGCCACATTAACGAATATGCTCCAAGCTAATGGCTTTGTCACTCCTGTCCACTCAGACAGGAACAGAGCATGGTGCGGGAGCGCTCCTTTAGTTATCAGGAGCATGAGAGAGGCTTGAGTAGCTGGGTGTTAAGCAGCAGGTTGTTACTACAATGCTAATCCCAATCTATCCTGCAGATGATCATGGAGCTACAACAGGCAATACAATTGGAATAGTTTATCTTTTAGGATGAATCTGGTCCTCTTGACACACTGTAACACAATCACGCCCCAAAGCCCTACTCGCATTTCTAGCTTGGTCATACACACGCGTCTGAACTTCCAGTTTGCCTTGCTGCCCCGGTGTTTCCATGGCACAAACCACACTTTGTCTCTAACCCCAAACCTCCTCGAAGGCTCTGAGCCTGCCAGGATCAGCTGTCCCTGGCTGATCCTGGATGGGGAGAGATTCCCAAGCCCACGGTGCAAGCCCGTGGGGAGCCCCCGGGGCTGGACTGCTGGGGCGAGGGGCCACAGCCACCAGAGAGGCCCTGCTCCCCTCCTGGCTGGAAATTCGGTGTGAACGTGAGCAGGGTCACCTGCGCGCGTGGGGCTGGCAGGGCCGAACGGCTCCAGCCTGGACATGTCCGATACCTGAGCATGAGGGATCACCACCCAAACTATTTCTGGGCTGAACCACCCTGGGGAAACTGGAATAATTAAATGTAGCTGCTGCATCTTTTCCTCCACATAGAGCTACACAAGAACACAAATGATGTACATTATAGATCCTTAACCATTAGCAGGGCAGGATTTGGCTCAGACATGATATGGCTTAGCTATCATCTACACTCAAAAATTACGGCCACTACTTGTTGTCTGTCTCCCCAGCCTCACCCTGAAGAACCAGGTTGGGGAACAGCCTTTAAGGTGCTCTGCACGCGATTACAGGTGTCCTTGTTTCTGTCACCAAACATCCGACAGGATCTGACCAGTAATCACCAAAGAACATTAGAAACAAGGTAATTAGCTAAGTAGACTGGCCACAGACATTCAGGCTGAACGCTGTAATCAATACGTGGTTTGACAGGCTGCCAGCGCACAGGCTTACCGCTTCTTTCAACAGGGATGCCCAGGTGCCCTGTGCCCAGCACCCACCACTGCTGCCGGGCCCCTCCGCGTGCCAGAGACCCCCAGCAAAGGCGGGGGCACGTTCTCTTTAGAGCATTTCTAGCAGACAGAAATGGCAGCTAACACTCTGCCATCCAAAGCTGGCAGCCAGCAAGCAAACATCCACCAGAAGTGGGTAATTGATGCTATCTAAGGCCAGTTTATTCCAATCAATACAGTGCTCGGCACATCGGTATTCACCACAGCCCTCTTCTGTTCCAGAGGGTTAGAAAATGTTATTATCCAGACAAACCCCTAATTCCAACAAATTCGATTACCCAGGCAAATGAAAATAACACAAACAAAACTGTCTGAGATTCTGAGGGCTGAATCACTTGATGGTGGCTTTATTTATTTATTTCTATCGGGATTTACAGTGCACACCATGGGCACATTGGGTTTAAAAGCAGTTTGGAAAGAGCAGCCCTCTGGCATCCATTTATGCAAATACAAACCTACAATTATCTTAAAGACTGCACTCCAAACAGCTTCTCGGAGGACCTGGCCCTTCCAGACTAATTAAGTGAGGTTTTTTCTCTCCCTCTCATCTCTTTCAGCCTCATCTGCAAAAGGCAGGTCTGTTTGATGAGGTCCAAGCGCTCCAACTTGGACCTAAAGAACTATTCAAATGACCATGAATGTTAAATGCAAGATTTGGAAGCCTTTTAAATTTGTTCTTGCTCCCTTTAGGCTTTTTTACAGTAGATACTGATAGCTATAAAGGTATGGTAAACAGATTTGCAACCCCGAATGTTTTCTAGCACAGTGTGATTGAGGTGGATGCTGCAGAATGGTCCCAGAAAGTAAAGCTGGAATTTTAATTCCTCTCAGAATTGAGGTCTGATGAGACAGTCTGGACTAACTCGCCAATGAACACATGCCAGGTGACTTCTGTACGCAAGCATAAGAACTAAAATTTCAATTTTCACACCTAAGCAAGCTGTTATGGCACTCCTTTGAAATGAGCTACCAACCAAGGATGATTGATGAAGTAAACAACAAAACTGGGTGGAAAGGGCAATCTTAGTGTTTTTGTTGGAGTATGGGGGTGAATCATTTTCATTACAAAGCCTCCAATAAAAATTTTAAAACAATCTAAAATTGCTTAGATTTTCTTAAAACATAGCAGTGAGAGAAACGCCACTTGCCCTGCCAGGGCTGCAGGGATCAGCATCTCCACGCAGTCCGTCCCCCCAAAAAGACAAAAATTTGGCACAAAGCCATTCAGAAGTAATTCTGCCAGGCTAGCCGATGTCTCGGCACACTCCCCTTGCCTCTCAGCTGACGGAATGGCTTTCCCCGCACTCGCCATTTTGCTCTCCCCAGACTCCACATCCGCGCTGCTGCGATCCAAACTGTAGGTGCTCCCTTCCTTTAAGCAAGATCACTCGGAACCACTTCGTTTCTGTTATACACTGGAACATGTCAAAAAGCCTTTCCTAGGCTGGTGGCAGGCCTAAGGCAGCGCTCTAATTAGGCCATCAATAACCCAGGGCAGCTGCTCAGAAAGAATTCAGCTGTTCAAAGACAGAAAAGTCCATTAAGTTTATTGCATCAAATGTTGGACATGGTTTAGACAGAGGATCACTGCCAAATTATATAAACTACCAAAAATCTGCCAAATGAAGGAAGTAGAGGCAGGACAGGGCATTTTTAAGCTGTCATTACCCCGGAAGGGAAGATCCATTTATCTAGCGTTGCTATCAAGAAGCAACACGTATGATGGTATTCGCGGAGTCAGTGCTGCTATTCCATGGCTGGTGTAGAACAGAGCTTTCAGGGGAGAAAGGCTGGACTAAAAGACTTCTTAAAAGGCTTTTTTTCCTTGCAAGCAGTCAGCAAGGTCATAAAACACTAAAGAAAATAACATGTATACTCTCTATTTACTAACAATAAGACAACCTCAGAACTCAGCTTTTGTTTCAGGAGCTCCAAAAATCCAACCATACCACCAACACTGATGTCTGGACTTGGACGAGGCTTTTACTGATCAGATTCCCAGCACCAGCAGTTCCTTCCCAGCCACAGTACAGATATGAACAAGCAGGCACAAAACTCTGGTTAGCTTTATTTTATCCAAACTTTGCAGAATGTAAAAGAGATTCTGCTTGGAATTAGCTACAAAGATGAGCAGAGACACCTCCAGGCAAAGACGTACAATTAACAAACAGTCCAGTCTGCAACTGCCAGCTAACATGGTAGGGCTGTAGCCTGCAAGGGCACTGACACAGACCTCACCGTGGAAAAAGCCAGGGCAGTCTCAGGGACATTAAAAGCCCGGGGAGTCGTGCAGAGCAGCGCGGTGGTGTGGCCAGCACTCGCCAGCCCCCCTCGCCTGCTGCATGGTGGAGCAGGGCCCAGCAGCAGCTTCACACTCACCGGGAAGGCACTCGGGGGCACACGGAAGCGTGCACGTGTGCGCAGGGAAGGAAACGACCCCCCAGGTGGGCATAGGGACCATGGCTGAAAATGTTCAGAGAAAAATCTGGAAATTAAAATGGAATTAATTTGCCATATGATATGGAAATACGTGGAGTAATACAAGACTAGGAAAAAAAACCCCAAACATACAGTTATCAAGTATCACAGGGATATAAGCTAATTACTAAGTATTTCAGTAACTGGAGGGTTTGAAATGTGACAATATAATAAGCCACACAAAAGGCTTAAATGTGCTCAAGTTGTTGAGGAGGGGAAGAAAGTTATACTTCATCTGTTCATAAACATGATAAACCATACACAGAATTAATTAGCAGCAATTAGCAATTAGTGAGTTCCTCTGTTAATGCTTCAGGAAAGGAACCCATGCATTTAAGGGATCTCAGACTACAGCTGTGTTGGAGTGGCACGCAGCCCAAACCGCTATCCCAAGAATAACTTCTATGATCTGCAACCAAGCCTCAGTCCTTGAGGAGACCAGCAAATAGGACACATTTTGATAGATACTTTGGTAAATAAAGAACAAGTGGAAAATTCAGCAGGCAAGCTGATGCACCTTCTCAAGCTGGAAGGCAGAACCCAGCAGGGCGCTGGCCGCGGGAAGCACACAGACGGCTCCCCGGCACAGCCCTGCCCCGCAGCAGGCACCCAGCACCCGCTGGACCAGCCCGGCTGGACCACGTCTGCCCACAGTCGGGCTCCCTGACCTCGCCGAGGCAGGGATGCCAACTCCTAGGGGCTGCTGGCCCTTGGAAATCACGCGTTATGGAGAGCAGCTCACAGCTGAGTCACAAGAGCAGGTCCGGGCCGAGGAGCACGGCCAGCACAGAGGCAGCAGTCGGGGACACGAGGAGGAGGAAATTCCAGCTTCTGGGACACAGCACCCGACTGCTTCTCTACGACCAGCCAGCTCTGCAGGGACCGACTGGATGGCGTGAACGAGCAGGACGGCGCAGCAGAGATCTGAAGGCACTGTACCGTCAATCAAAAGGCAGCCTATAGGGAGGTATTAGAGTGTAATACACGGTTGGCCCCAGCGACTGCTAAAGGATGGCATAAAGAGATGGAATAAAGGAAGAAACTTGAAACACCTCAAAGAGGTCCTATTTTTAGGAAAAGCTGAGCGCTCGCCTTTGGAACTGCCTGCCTTGCAATGCTGGTGGCCAGGCACTCAAATCACCAGGCGTTTCTGAAGACGTGTGCCTGCAACTCGAGAAAAGCCTTTCTGTGCCTGGGGAACCGGGCCACACGCCATGAGCTTCAGCTACACCACCTCTGCAGGAAAGAGCCAGGCACTTTCAGTAACCACTTTTTGTAACGAGCAAGATTAATCCGCGGAGTAAAGATTCCCATCAAAACTAATAAATAAAAATCAAGCCTACATCTTATCAAAAAATCATTTTCTTTCCACTCTGGGGGCCGTAAATTCCCACAAAGCTAAGAAAATAGAGAGCAATTTTTAAATGCTAGTCTGGCAATAAAATACTGATCTCTCGCAAATGGAATTCGGAACATACAACAACGGGCTATACATTATCCTGCCCAAAAACTCCCCTGGGGGAAATAAGGTTATCAAAACTTTGGAGAACTTAATGCAAAGGCTGATCCTTCTTCAGCACAAATGAACAGTATGGGGAGGGATTGATATAGCATTTTCCTCTGCCGCAAAGAGGTTGGTTGGAATTCGAACTTGCTGAAATAGCCCTATCGCCTCTGATTTTTCATTCATGCTGCAGGTGCTCCCCGGTGTTCAGCATTTATTTATGGAAAGGTTATTTTCATGCCAGCCTTCACGTTATGATACAAGCTACTGCGGAGTTTACAGACAAGGTTCACATAAACAGGAAACTTAAATTTGAAAAATCATTCATAATACTATGGGAGGTTGGAAGGAAAATAATCCAAAATCTGAACAAATACAAACTGAAATTCCCTCTCAAGCTGCTTCAGTATTTGATGGGAGTCAGTTACACCCCATTTCATCTCTGGCCATCCCACGAGCAGAAGAGCAGCAGCAGCTCTTTGTTAGCCACGGCGAGGTGCGAGGGTTCGGTGTGTGCCCGGGGGCGGCGGAGGAGCGCGGGCACTGCAGCGTCGGGGGGCACGCGTTGGCAGCAGCTCACTGCGGAGCCCAGGCAGGGAGACACTGCCCACAGCAGGGCCGGGGGCGGTTGGAGGTGTCCTTACAACCAGCCTTGCTGGATGTCTACAAAGCCTAACACTTGTTTTGGTAGGTGCCATGTACTCGTATCCAACGGAGGACCCTCTGAGATTGCATGGGCAGGCTGCTCTCAAGAGCCACGTCCACTCCAGGCCACGCTAACAAGGTAACAACTTCATAAATTTTAAAATTAGAATTATGCTTCTCCTGCAAGTTTTTATCAGGTTTCCCAACTGGAGACTGACCTTTGTCTGACCAAAGGAGGACTGGAGTCTCTCCAGCAGGCACTGGAGCACATAAGTGCTGTCATGTACCATCACCTCTGTGTGTGTCCACACTCTGCTCATGCAACTGCCTACCCACCAGATTTCAGTTTGCTGTGTCTCCGGTGGCTGCCAGGACCACATCAGAACTCTCTTTATCCAGCTGTATTTTTAATTAGGGTATGTTTTGCTTCTACCTGTTCAGATGCCTGCTCTGAATACCACATCTCTCTCTCTGGGGTGCCACAAGAGACTGATATACAGCATACAGCGCTGGAATATTTGTTTTCTTCAGCTGAGACAATTTTACCACATTTAGCAAGAGGAGACCTTGAGAAACATAATTGAATTAGAAGAACCCAACTTGTATTTCCAGGAAGGAGGTTTTGCCTAGCCAACTCACTGGATGCATGCCAAGGTTTCGCTGCTCTGCGAGATGAGGGGAACAGAGTGGGCTGTTGTATTTGTACACTTAACTGCTCAGAACCTCTCGGCGATGCATTGCCTTGTCTGAAGTGAAAGATCCTGTAAACAATGTGCTTATTCGGTGATAATTGTCATGCAAGTCATCAGTTTTAAGACACTCTAATGATTTTTCTTTTTCCACTGAAAAATACTGAGCAGAAAAGTTGAGAATACTGGAATCACTAAAGAGATAAGAAAGAATGAAAAATACTAATCAAAGTAAATTATTAAATCCTTCAGTTCCGCAGCAAAAGCAGACCCAAGAAATGTCTGGTTTAGGATAGATATGACATTTCTAGACTGAAACATTATCAAGATGTTTCCTAGCTTCAAAGACAGATTTCAGCATTAAGTCTGTCTGGATCTAACCAGAGAAAACTGAGAAATCCCCATAAACAAAGGTTCCCTGTAAGAAAAGGCGTTCAGTAACGAGGAGCGCAGTGAAGCCCCTCTGAAGGTGAAGACTTCAAAACGGTCCCGTAGAGATGCTGTTCCAGATTTGGTCATTCTTTTTCTTCTCACATAAACAAAGCAGGCCTGCAAGGCTGGGCCCCTCTGAAGGTCCCAAAGCAGCAAATACACCTGGGTTTAGAAGGAAATGGGCATTTTTACGGTAAGAAATAGAGGGAGAGGAACGGGCAGAGAATTTAAGGATGACGTGATAAAGACCAGGCTGGGGGTTGGGATTAACTCAGAAAGAAAAGCATCCTTGAGAACTGCATGGCTGTTTCGAGCACAGTAATTTCTTATGGCCTTATCTTTATAGGCAGTTGGGCCTCTGTCAGGTAGAGCCCCAGTTACAGAAATACCCAGTTCTGTAGGAGGTGTTTGAGAGGAAGGCTTGTGCTTGCCTGGCAGTGGGAAACAGGGCAGAGGGACTGCCACGTAACAGCCTCTTCTGACCCTGCGATGCTTTATACTCGTCAGCGCTGAATGCACGTTTGGCAATTTTAATACAAAAATGAAATCCCACAGCAAGTACCTCCGATGCACATCTCAGGGTGCCATTTTAATACACACCACACAGTTAAATAGACATCTGCCTCTCAGGGGCACAGACCAGGACATCGCCTGCACAGGCGTCAGTCGGGGCTAGGGAAAACACACCCCGGCCCTGGGTACGCACAGGGCTGCATCCCCTCTGCGCTGCCCAGAAGCAGCACGTGCACAGCACCCTCTCCTCTACCCCCAGGAACGACTTACTGCTTTAGATTGACCTGTCAACAGCTTGTAACTCCACCAAAAGCCGGAATAATATTTATACTGCTTTCCTTCCCCAGTATGTTGTGAAAGAGATTTTATAGATGTACTAAATATCTGCTTTAAATTATTATGAAGTGTAGTAAAGCATCATAAAGCCATCAGTCTCCTGTGAGAAATGAACTAAATTAAAGCTGGTTACAATTTACAGTCCAAGCTCTTGTCCAGCTGTTTAGTTTGTTGTATCCCAAACGATAGAGGAAAGCCAGTATTCAGATGTAGGAGAAGCGATACTGGTGGCAGCAATACCAGTAGCACTGATTCCTTGAGCAACAGAAACAGCAGTGGTGAGCACCCACAATACTGCCAGGGGAAACAAAAAACCAAACAAGTAAATTAAAAAAAAAGGCAGTGAGACAAGCACCACTTTTATTCCACTTTTGTCTCAGTCTGAGCTGGGCAGAGGATGAGCAGGTGACCGAACTGCTGTCACTGCAGAGCATCCCCGAGGTCGGAGTGACCCCATCTCCCGCAGGAGGGTCACCAGCCCCCTCCCCTTCCTTCTCTTGCTGCCTCCGACCGCGGGCTGGTGGCGAAGCCGGGGGGAGCCCAGCCCCTGCTCCCGCGGTTCCCATGGATGCCTTTCCGCAGGCTGCACGCTCCTTTCTGCCAGTTCTCACATGTGGCAATTTCATGCCTGATCATTTTGTATAGCCCCTTTTCTGCCATAAAATAAGACTGCTCGGTCTCACCTGCAACAAAAATCCCTCCCATCAAAGTTGCTTCCCAGCTGCCCTCAGCTGAAGAAGGCTTGCACCAAGGATCTTGGTTAAAATGCCAGCCAATCCATTTCTAAACCTTCCTTTAATTTCATTTTAGCCAGGCAACATACACTGAATTTTTGTATAAGCCTCATGAAAACACTAGTAAAAAAAAAAAAAAAACAAACACAAACCAAAAAAAACCCCTGTGGTTCTGAAAAAATTTATAGTAAAATAACATTTGTCAGTTTTTTTACTTTTTCTTGTTGTTCACAATTAATGAGGCCTCATACTCTCCCTAAAATGTGGAATGATTTCTTTGAGATCCCATGAGACACATTAGGCTTTTGGAATATCAATCCAATTCATGCCTTCCTGAGATTTTAAATTAATCACACTGATTACAGCTTTATTTACTCACTGAGGTCTACTTAGTCTTTCCTTTGTTGCTGTAAAAAGCTTGTTATTCTCTTTAATTGAACTGCTTTTGTAAACTGCATGCATTCCCACTAATTATTTTCCTTGATGAGAGTGGAGTTCCTAATTACTAATGCTCTCCTGAAATCTGTCATCTGACAAGGAACATTAAAGTGGCATGTGGGCCGATTCTGGGGTGGGATGGACGGGGATCGGAGCACAGCGAAGGGCACAAAGCCGTTGTGGGGAAGCGGGGGGCTTCCTGCCCCGTGGGGGCTTCGCCCAGGCCACGCCGTCCCTTGCCCCGTGCCCGCGGCAGGTGAGGAGCCGGCCCGCAGCCACGAACTCTGCCAAACTCTGCCCTTCTAGAATACCCTGGGCGGGGGGAAATTACGATTACGAATTTTACGATATTTATAGTCTTCAAATGAAAGATCAATTTGATAAAGTATTTCACGCATATCAAAATTACTCAAACACTTGTGCTGCTTTGTTGAAGACATTTGCCTTTTAAATTTATTTTTTAGAGTCAAAACATAGAGACTTTTTAAATTAACATTTATTTCAATAAGATACTTTTGAGTTAATTTCCGTCAATCTAATTCTAATGCAGCATTAAAAAAAATCAAACACATTTGTCTCAACTAACAGAAACTAAATATGCCATTTGATCAAAAAGTCTGTGTTGTCATTTTTCATTTCGGCTAGAAATAAGCTTTTGCAGTGGAACATTCCAAGAGGATTCGTGTAGTTTTTAAGTTCAGCCTGTAAAGTAGAAACACTTGTTTGCAATAAAATAATTCTATTAAACAAACACCAAATAAAAAAGCATCTGTTTCCTATTGACATCCCGCAACCTAAGGAGCAGGCAGCAGATGGACAGGAGGGTGCCAGAAAGGAATCCGGCCATGGCGCGCGGGCACGCTGGGACGACACCAGCATCGTCCCGACCAGGGCAGGTCTGAACGGAGAATTCAGAAGCAAGCAATGAAATGATTTTACAGCTGCTTACAGGGAGCTCCTGTCACAAGTGAGGCGCAGTACCAGGAAAATTTCTATGGTTGTTTGCAAGTCAAACAAGTAACCAACTAAATCCAGCGCCCTGAGCCAACTGGCAGCAGGGGCTGACCCAGCCCTGAAGGCAGAGCTGCAGCAGCACCGGGGCGAGAGCAGGCACCCGAAGCCACTACGCTGAGCTCCGTGCAAGGGGAAACGGGGGAGCAGAGCAGGGATGCAACGGGCTGTAAAACAACAGCTACAGCAGGGCAAGACTGCCTTCACCAGTAACAGTGGATAAGCAACGAATACCTGAACAAATTCAGCCGTGCAGATGGAGAGAAACAGTTTAAAGATGCTAAGCAGAGGCGTACAGCACTTGAGCACAGCCTGGATGTGACTCCCTGGTGGGAAACTCCAGTCTAAAGTTTGGAAACTAGTATTGGGGTCAGAAGTGAGTGGGTTGTGCTGTTGGCTGGGCTCTAGGGGTTTCTGGACATCGGGATGGATTTGCTCAGGAAGGGAAGAGCGCTGCCATTCCAGAGGCACCAGTGATTTTTCCTATGAGTTTCTCATCCATGTACAGACTCAACCCAGCCTTGCTTAATTCACGAGAACAGGCAAGTTCTCGGTTTGCAGCGACTCCAATGCGGGCACTGTCAGGAGCTATAAATACGCTGTACCTGCTTGTTCACATTTATTTGTGCGTTTATTCTTCTTCCTGGCAGTTACATGGGTTTCAGGTCACTAAGAGCGCTGTAATGCCTGGTGAATGGGATAAAACAGCTTCTGTCTCTAGTCAAATGCATAAAATACCAATATCTCATCTTTAGCTGAATACGTTACATAGGTCTCTTGCAGAATGGATCCACTAACCAGATTAGATGCCATTTGAAATCTCTGGAGAGCACTCCTAAACACATTACGGCATTTGCATAACAACAGGCAGTTTAAGCGGCACACAGAAGGAACAGATGATGATCCGCAAAACAAATCTGCATGTCTGAAAACTCCCTACTCCGTTGGCATTCATCCTGTACACCACCAACCCACATCTCGGCAAGCAAACAGCAGGTCCTCCAACTTGATCTTAGTGACGCAACGATAATCTTAAATAACGTCCTGTAGGAATGGATCCCCACACCTCTTCTTCATAGCCCAGGCCTACACCACAACCACGGGCAGTATTTGCTGACGGACAATGAAGTGGGATCCTGTCTGCAGGGCACACTCTCCGGTGCTTTACAGAGAGGGCAGGAGTACAGACAATAAGAAGAGCAGAACAACCCAGCCTGATGGTGGCTGTCAAAGAGCCAATGCCTTTGAAAGATCAAAGGACAGCCTGGCGATGGAGACGCGGGAGGAACTTACTGTGCCCTGCGCAACAGGTGCAGAGAGGCATCAGGCAGAAGGGTTTCAATCAGCTGTGTTCTGTTTTGCGTCTCCTCTGTGTTAAATAAGAGACTGCATGGGAAGGTTCATTTTCTTGATTCAAAAAAGGTTGTGGTCCTCTGACAGTCACTTAAACAAACAGTACCTAGTTTCTGCAAGCAAGTCCTGAGCTGCAGTGAGCCTTAGGCCATGAAGAAACGTCAAGACGGAGAAGCATCCCAAGCTTCCCAAGCAGCAGGCACGAGCTCAAAGTAGCAGGGTGGGCAGCGGAGCTGGGCACAGGCAGAGCTGGCAAATGCACGGGGAAACGAGGGCCAGGCATGAGGCAGTACTGAGGTGCCCCAGAAACACCCGGGTGGGTATGCTAGGCTACAACTGAGCAGAATTTGAACAGATGTGGGGAAAGAGTCTGAGATTATATCTGACTTCGTTGCTTAGTTCCACAAACACTACAATTATCTCCTCTCATCCAAAGGTATACTATTTTTTTCAAAGAAACTCCTACTGGAAAAGACATTTTTCACTGTGACAGATGACCATTTGCACCCAATTACGTATCTCCCCCTTTCCAGATGTGGCTGGAAAATTATATACTCAGCTTAGAGACACAGCTGGATGTCATCCCCAGCTTCACCTCTTCCAAGACTAATGAGACACTATGAAGAGTGAGGCTTTGATAGCTCAGCACATTACAACAAAGAATCTCAGGTCATGCTTACAGCTGGGAACATTTAAATTAGACAACCCCAGTTTTAGTATAGGGCTCGCTAAGCGGAAGGCTTGCTATTTTGGGTAGACACAGAGGAGTCCCTGGCATATTTAGAGCTTTAAGAGGACCATCATGACAGGCAGTTCTAACGAAACCTCAGCTGCAGAGCTACTTACACAGATGTTTTACCAGCACATAGTGCAGCAGGCTCTGCATCAAGACCTTCTGATGGACCCAGGCCCAATTATCCCCCAAATGTTCTTCAGATTTCCTGTGATCAGCACTAATGGACCCACTTACATCTACAAATAAAAATTGCTCAGCTTTACATTGAAAAAAATAGTTCTCTGTGCATTCATATGGGGGGCAGGGCTGGACTGGAATAGCAGAGGGACAAAGAGGAGCAGCAGGACTCAGCTGGATTGGCAGAGCATAAAGGAACGAAATGTGAGAATTACTGCAAGAGCCCCACTTGAAGTGACTATCAAATCATGTTTACCAAGGAAAGCTGTGCAAAGGCTCTCGATCGCCCTTCTTCTGACAAGCGCCCAGGCAGCACTGCAAGCGAACAAAGCCAAGACAGAAAACAGATGGATAAATTAGCAATGAAAGGGAAGATTTCCGTCTATACTGTATGTTTCCTCCCAGTCTCAGTAAGCATGTACACGGACACAGTTCTTTGTGCGGAACAACCCAAACTGAAGCTAACACTTGCTCGTGCGCTCTGTGGTTATTCTAACACTGCCTGAGGCTCAGCAGCAAGCAAGCGTTGTTGCGATAACATGGGACGCATTCACAGCCCTCTGGGTGAAATCTCACTAAATTTTAGGGGCTGGCACTGAACATGCCACATTTGCCCACCACATCACAGAGTCCCAAGTGCAGACCCCTTTCTGAGTCTTTCTTTCTCTTCCTCTGAATTGTTTGGGATCTTCTTATTTGCTTGGGTATTTTGTTCAGTTCTGATGTTGCACAAATCCTCACATTGTTTTCTCTTCCACCTCTCTATTTCTCCCCCTCCACCTAGGCACGGGCTCTGCCATTCCCTCTCTGGTACTGCACTTCTTTTCATGCAACTCTTTATTCTTGCACAATCTTCTGAAGTTTCAAATTTCCCCATTTGCTTCCTCATTCACATCCACTGGAACACTTCCATGACAGTACGTCAAACACTACAAAATCCGTGAAGCTTCCCAACCCCTTAAAAACTGCCTTCAGCTCAAGAGTAGGGACTTGGCTTGGTACATATGGGTCATAGAAAGGCAGGCAGACATTTCTCCCAGTATGAAGCAAACATTTTCCAGCATGGCAGCCCCGCTCTGGGGCTTGCACACAGGGAATCAATCCTTGCCTCCATCCGTGGGTTTTGACCTCTGACACTTTGAAGGAGCATCTGCTTTCAGCTGGCCTGAGCGGAGTCACCTAGCTACAGCCAAAGGCAACCCCCGAGCTCCCATTTACCTCGGAGACATCAGGATTTTGTGCACGTTGTTTCTCTAGTGCCTGCCCCAAAGGGGCCAAGTCAGTAACAACCCCGGTAGGGGCTGTAATAGGGAGGAAAGAGGCTGCTAAAAAAAAAAAGTGCTTGTTCTGACAGTGCTTTAGACAACTGCCTCTTGCCAAATAATCCTACATTGTTTTTCCTGAAGTGCTTTTAAAACTGAAATAACATTGAGTTAGAAAGCTCACAAATGATATTTAAGATGTAAGGGGAAGAGAATTAGCAGCTGGTAGGAATTTTCTGTGAGTGGTTCATAGAATCAGATTTGACAGAACTTCTAATTCAAAAGATAAGCATGTTCATGAACATTTCATCTGTCAGGTCAGGTCACAGCAGAGAAATGGAAACGCAGCAGGGTTTGAAACGAGCTAACTTTTGTTCAGGAGTCGTGGCAAGTGCACTAAACCGTCAGAGCTGAGTGAATAATGAATCATTTATTCAAGAACCGTCAGCTTGCTTTCTTCACTGAATTGTCCTGGCTTCCTCCAGTTTATTCTTTAGCCGAATAATGTATGTGATGAAATATCAGCTGTAATTCATTTGAGAGCAGTTCCCTGACATTACAAACAGCTGCAGTTGGGCCCAGAGGCTACAAGATACATCATGTCTCTGGCTGAATGAACACAACCTTGTGGCCCTTGGTTTCAAGCCCAGGAGACATGCTCTGTTCTGGGTGGAAAGGAGGATCTGGACCCCTCAATGTTGTTGTTGGACCCCTCATCACACACATCTGGAGCCCCAAACATGGGGGGCCAGGGTGAGCAGAGGGGCCCACTGAGCCACCCCCCTCACGGTGTGAATTTACCACCGCTCTCAAATACAAAGGTATGCTGGTGGGACAGGGTGCCAAGCACTCAGTGGAAACAATTTTCCCAGACATCTGGCCATGAAAACCAGCTGTGGGCACCCAGACTGAGCCCTCACGTTCCTGGCACAGGTACGTACCCAGGGAGCTCCCAGGGATGGGGAGTTTCTACACTGCCTGCTGCTGCCCAGCCGCTCCCCAAAGCTGACAGCCAGGGACTCCCAGCTGCTAAAGGAACCCCCTGTCCTCTTGGAAAGCTGCTGTTAGGTTGAGTTAACCGCTCCGTCAGAAGACCCGAGCAGAGAGGTGGTTCCACACCCCACACTCAGGCAGATTCCCTCAACACCTGCCTGGAGAGCCACAAGCACCAGGACCGCCGGCACGCCAGGCGTTTCTAGCAGTAATAGCCTTGGTCCGGCACTCAACCATGGCTTAGAGAGAGTACGTGGGAACTGAATGCTCCCCTGCCGTTAACCACGAAAGCTTTATCTCACTGCTACTGATGTATCTTAGGTGTTCACTGATTCGATCACTTTATTATCTCCAGTTGTCCTAAGAGTGCAATGTTGTATTCAAAACCATGTATTTATAGCTGGCTAATCACAGCTTAATTACAGCAGCTCAGCAGGCTCTTGTATGAACACTGAGTCTGAGGCAGTTCCACTAGGAAACTTTTTATGAGATAAGCAGAAGCATCAAATTACTCAAGATGTGTGAGAAAAACCTATTTAGTGTTAATTGGGACAATTACCTTTCTCCTAATTTGCATGTGTCATGAATATTAAAAACCATAATAAAAAAACACTTTCACTGGCTAACTGCTGCCCAAAGAAACAGTCTGCAGGGAGGAAGGAAAGACGTTGAGCTCGAGGATGGAGCGGCAGCAGTGATTCCAGCAGCTCGCATCAGCCCCAGTGCATCACTGAGGAGACAAGGGGAATCCTCACAAGAACAAAACAAGCCAGACCACAAACACAGCAGCACCCCCCCATAGACGTTGACGGGAACCAGAGCACCCTCTGTTCTGTACTTCTTTAGTGCCCGTTAGAGCTGCATGAGTCCTGGAAAGGCGACAGATGAGGCTGACTCAAGAAGTTGCTGCTAAGGCAGAGCCCAGCCCTGCCGAGGGAATCAGCCCGGTGTGCCAGCGACAGGCACGGGTCCCCATGTTCAGCTCGCTCTCACCAGCACAGCCCCAGTAAGCCAGTCTGGGTTCGCACCCCAGTGGGTTGGGGTGAACCGGAGGTGGGAGTTGCTCACACAGCCCTCGCCTGCCAGCAATGAGAGCTGATGCTCCTTCCCACCGTCGAAGCAGCAGGGAGGCCCCACCGCTCTGTGGCTCCTCAGCCGAGAAACCCCTTCCCCACAGAAGTCAGGCAGTGCACCCGTACAGTTGCTAGGACTTTGCTGACTTTAGGCAGATATTAAGTTCTGTTAAGCCAAACATCAAGCTGTATTGACCCAGAGTTAAATATTGACGGAGGCGATGCAGGCGCTATCCGACTGGCTGCAGCAGTACTTCAGGGAAAACTCTTATCAGCTTTCGTGAGCCCTTCAGACGCCGGAGTTTGCACATGTGATTGGACTGACTAATGCCGCTCGCAGAGTGAGCCTGTCTGACCTTCAAGGAGCTATGCAAAGCAGGATTTCCTAATTCTCTGTGACTTTCAAGCAAGGCATCCTAGAATACCATTTTTTTTCTCATCTGCAGCGATTATTGTTGCTGGTGCAAACACAGCTGGGTTACCACCGTGACCCCAACCCAGGACTTGGCTTTCCAGGAACGTGGGGGAAATGCCAGTGTCTTCCAAAGTACCTAAACATATTCTGGAAAGAATTTCTACTGGAGATCATGACATTCAATGACAAAGAAATAAAACATTAAAAATGATAGGTATTTAAAACCTTCTAAAAGCCTCATTTATAAGCCTCAATGATGTTTCTAAAAACACACCTGAAGAAGGAGAAAGCGAGAAGAAATGAGAGATGAAATTCCTTCCCAGGGCCATGCTGTCCCCAGGAAAGCGAGAACCCTGCGAAGCAGCCGCTGGGAGCCGGTCCCCAGCATGGCAGGAGCGGGCTTTGCCGGCGGTGCCCTCTGATCCCACGGGGCCTGGCAGGAGGGCACAGCCACGACACTGCTGGCACCGGCAGCATCCCCACAGCAAGACAGTACTGACAAACACGGCGCAAAACACCGTGAGAGCCCACCAGAATCCACCCATGCTCCTCCTCCTCTTCTCACGTGAGTGATGGCAAAGCCATGAACTAAGGAACCGCTGGCTTCTGTCAGCTACTGCCTAAGAGGGCAAGGTAAGCTGGATGGGTTTGCTGGGGTGGGGGCTGCAAACAAGTACGTTCAGCTGACCTCTCTTGTGCTTTCATAATTTACCTCTACTAAAGAATCATAACAGAGCTATTTACAGCAGCCATTAAATAAGGCAATATTTCAGCATTGATTTCGTGTCTTTCCCACTAGCGCACACAGCTTTTGATAACTCAAACCTTATGGATTTTTCTATAAACAAAAAATTAATATCCACAGCAGGAGAGAGTGTACAACTGGTTACAGCAGTGACAATCCAGGGCCTTGCAGGTGCTGGCTGGAGGGGAGAGAAAGAGAGAACTAATGCACTTGTGGCTTCTCTGTCTGGGGATTAACAAGAAGCCAGAAAAGGATGTTTGAAGAACAGCAAACGATACGGCGTGATCTGTGCTGACCAACTGCAAGTGAAACACTCTTCATTTATTTTATTTATTTCTATTAAATTCTAACGCTGCTCAGGAGACAGTGGCTCAGTCTCCAAGGGCCCAGGCACACCAAGGGACTCTGCTCAGAGCAGGACGAGCCTGAGGATGAAGAGAGAAGCAGAGATCCCCCTTCAATGGCAACGGGAAATGTTCCTCCTCCCTCCCAGCCCTAGCCTGCCGTCACTGCTGTTAGCCCTGATATGCCAACACCTACTTACATAGTGTGTAAGCATTGCACAAGCTTTGTTCTGACTTCCTACACAAAGCACCCTAGAGGTCCCCACAAATATGCAACCGGAGCATGAGAAAAGGGTTTGCAAAATGAAGAACTCAAATACACACAAAGGCAGGCGGGATGTTGTGGTTTGTCAGGGTGGAGTGGGTTTTTTTCCTCTAATCAAGTGAGAAAGAAGAGAACTTTGATCAGGATTGCATTTTTACTAAGGAAGCAAGAGCTTGTTAGAGAGTCACAAGAGAAAAAGCAATCAGTTCAGAGCCAGCATGTAGACAAATTCAAAGATCAAAATTAGAAGCGTGTATCAGAGACACCACAAGAAAAAATCCTAGGGTCAGCACTGCAGCTTGGAAATGAAGAGCTCTTCTCACACCTGATTTTGTTGGGATTTGGCCAAGTTCTTTTGTTTCTGTTTTTTCTGCAAATACTACGTAGACTAGGAGTGAAAACCAGAGACAGAACTAAACTACTATCTTCAAGAAACCTGCAGGAATTGCTGGAGAACAAAGAGTGTCCAAGGGCAGCAGTCAGGTGCTTGAAGCAAGCAGTGCTGGAGCAGGGAAGGACGGCGACAAGGAAGCCTCGACTAATGTCCTGGGGTTTGGGAGGGTTCAAGTACCCTTAGCCTTCACAGCTTTCATCTGCTGCAATAAAATAGTGACAACATCAGTGAACTGAGACTCAAAGTCTTCATTTACACAGTTGAGCGGAGCAGACCCCAAGGCAGTTTGGAGCCCACGTTACTGACATGCAGGAGCACCCTGCAGCCAGCTCTGGCACGGACGGGCATTAACCGGCCGTTCTGTTTTCTGATACCTGCTCTCCAGGGCTCCGCTTTGCCATGTTCTCCACATGGTCGCAGTCCAAAATGGCGATGGCATCTGAAGGCATTCTCCAGCCTTCTGCATCAATCCACAATCCCACGTCTTTTCGCTGCATTATACTGAGAACATAGATGAGAAAATGCACTTTTCTGTGCCTAGCTGGAGTCTGACCATTTTAATCACCTGAGCTTGTGAACAGCACCATTGACTTCCCGGATGGCAGAAACCAGCTCCCAGTCCATGGGCACTGGCGCAGGAAATTAAGACGAATTCAGTGACTGCACACAGGGAGTGGGAAGAAAATTATACAGCCTGGTCTCATCTCATACGTCCATAGAATATTAAAAAAAAAAGTGCTAAATCTTTAAAATCCCCAGCCAGAAACATTAGAAAAATACTCAACTCAGAGAGGCCAGGATGGCCAGGAGAGGCAGTACTTTTGTTAACCAGACAGCAGAGCTCCTTCCCCCACTCTTCCCCCAAAGGCAGTATTCCCTAACCACTTCTTCATGAGACTCTTTATGTATCACTCACAGTAAATCAGAGGCTCTGCTGCTGCCGAGATAGAAGCCGGCAGGGCGCACGCTGCCTGCAGTGCATCTCTTACTCAGTGCTATTAGCTAGCAGTCGGGAAAGGCTGGGCCACGTAGCAAGCCCTCTAAGATGAGCCTCCTTCCTTAATGCTCAGAGATCAGTGGCTCCTTCAGGCAGCAGCCCCAGCTCCTGCAGCTAATGTTAAGTGCCTGTGAACATCTGTAATCAGCACTGCCTGGCACAGCATCCCGCATGAAACTCCTGCGGCAAGACAGGATTTCAGACCTCTGTTAGCAATCGCCCGCCGCTTCACTCCACGCTGCCTGCCCGGGCAGGCGGCTGGGCTGCCAAAGGTCAAGGCTTGGCTGCCGAAACAGCCCCGCGGTCCGGCTTGCTTTGCCTCTGCGCCGCCGGGCTCAGCTCCCCGCACAGGTCACAGCTCCGGCGATGGCAGTGCCGCTCGCCATGGGTGCCTGGGCTGGAGGGCCCCTACCAGCACCCACCGGCACCTCACCCCAAACCGCAGGGCTGGTGAGCGAGAGCAGACACACCGAACGGTGCTGTACCCGCATTACATTTTTGCTTATTAGTGCTTCTCTTAGGTTGTTTGCAAACTGGTTTTGGTTTTTGGCTGGCTGGTTTGGATCACAAATCCCTCTCTTTTTTTGATAGGAATGACTGCTGGAAGAACAGTGAGATTAAATTAATAAAACAATAGCAAATGATAAGGCAGCCATGCCGTATGCTTTTTATAAAGGCAAAGGGGTCAGGGAAGCTATTGCACTAATCACAGTAAATACTTTTCTCTGTCATGACATTTGTATGTGGAATTTATTGTAAAAGAAAAATTACTTTTTTTTTTAAGCAAAATAAACCAGCTCATGGAATCAGTCACTGAATGAACAAATCTTTAAATTAATTCAGACTTCACATTCCTTACCAAGGCCAAGTAGAGGCAGTACAGGCTTTTACAGCTCCCCCAATTTCAGAGTCATTTTTTTCTGATTCTTTGTCATTTTGTGTTAGTCTGATTCCATTAGAAGGAGTTACAGAAGTAATGGGCAGATAAAGGGATCCAACCAAAATCTAATGGAGAAAACAGGGTTTCCATCCATTAGCCAAGCAGTATGACAGACAGTAATGGATTTCATACCCGACTGATGTGATGCTTGTATTAGACTGAGAATAATTTAGTGATAACAGTTTATCAACATATTGATGGAAGATAATGGGTAAACATCAGACACAGCCCAGGCTACGTGTGTGTCTCCTCCGGTGTGTCACTTGTTGGCTCTCCCAGGCCCACACCATGTCAGTCTCTCCACCTTACTTTGATCCTCCTTTGCGTGATCTATCACAGGCAAAACTCACAATGTTGTATTACTGTAACGCCTTCCTACTGTTCATAGGCAGAAGCCATCCGTAATCCACATCCCAGGAAACTGAAGGCCACGTTACCTCCTCTGCCACAGCTTTCTATTTTAGGAAGCAACTTGGAAGTAAGATTTCATACTAGCTCTCTCCCAGGAAACCTCTCCAGAGCAGCAAAAAGTCACCCCCAATTTAAACTGCACTCTTGATACAAATAATACAAATTTCATTTTAAACATG
This sequence comes from Cariama cristata, assembly GCF_000690535.1. Classification (NCBI taxonomy): domain Eukaryota; kingdom Metazoa; phylum Chordata; class Aves; order Cariamiformes; family Cariamidae; genus Cariama; species Cariama cristata. The sequence continues at coordinate 103,576 of NW_009598597.1, read as the reverse complement.
ACAACTAATCTGGGTAGCTGCTCAAACAGCAGCAAGCCCAGTGCAGCACTCGGATTAGCAGTTCATGCCTTTGTAAAAGGATTAGTGGGACTCCACTGAGCTGAGGGTTAATTTGAAAATAAATCTGCAACTATAAAGATGCACAATGCAAAGAGCATGAGGCTCTCCCAGGCCCATACATCCTGCATCTTCATGACTCCCTCGATTAGACTTGTGCTGCAAACACTGCAAAACATCAGGGATTACACTCTATCAGTGCTTTGTTCCAACAATACAGATTTCTCAAAATTACAGATTTCAATCTTTACAGTGCTGTGGGCTTCAGGAAAACAAAGAGATCCATCCCAGAAAGCATCAGCTAGAAAAAGTCTCCTGTGATCTCTTTCAGACCTCCCATATAATCCTGACATGTAATGTATAAAAAGTGAAGATACACTTGATAATTGCTGATGCTTTTTTGTTATTCCCCCGTATTACTTTTTGAAGGCTGTTCCAGGTTGTCTCCTCTGACAGGCTGATTTTTCTTTCTCATTTTTCATCCAAAATTATTCTTGGCCTGTTTACACCCATTTGTTCTGTATTAATATTACCTGGGAGTTTGGATAGCTTTATTCCATTTTATTTCAATTTCTTCATTGACAGCAATAATATCAACTTTAAGTTTTGTATTTTGCTTGACCAAGGAAGCTCAGAATTTTCGGACACCACATGGAACCATATATACATGTGTAACTGAGCGACAAAGAGATTAAGGAGAGTTGAGGGGGAAATATTTCACTACGTTTTAGAGAAGCACATGGGAATTTTCACGGGAAACCATCTATTACAATATGTTTTCCATCCAAACAAATGTGACTTAAGAAAAAAATTATTTCAAATAGCAAATTCAACAAAATAAAGATTATTGTTTGCTTTCATTTCATTTGATGGATAGGTAATTTTTTGTTGGAATAATTAAAGCTCTGCCTAGCATCCCACAGGCAAGCTGGGGCAGCACTGGCATTTCACATCAGTTTTTAAGTTCCTCTCCAGAGGCTCAGCTCTCTCTTGCTCACAGTCTGTCTCGATGCACTCAGGCTGCCCGTCCTGAATGCCAAGCACCGACCCAGTCCCAGCCTATGGGACTTGGCCAGGACCTCCTCACCAAAGAGCAGCAAAAACCAGCCCCTGAAGTGGTGCTTGCCGAAAGGAGCTCAGCCAGGAGCATCGCATCCCTCTGGATACGCTGGCGGTAACACCAGAGCCGCGATGTCGCTGTGCCACTGCTCAGTTTTGGCATGCTCAGTGGGCAGCGGGTCACGCGTGGTCCCACCGCAGCCAGAGAAGCAGGTTACAGAAAGCAACTGCCACGAGAAGAGCAGTGACAAGTGAAAACAGAGTGCCACCAACAGTTAAGACGCTTCAGGCACTACAGGCAGCACACGCTGCTGACTCTTCAAGGCAGTGGCCAAGCCAAGGGAGCACGGGAGCACCTCCGTGCTCATTAGGCAGCCGTGATTGATAGACTCAGATCAGAGCCCTGGAAGGGTCGGGTGCTCCGGAGTGACTGATGGCTCCTTCCACCCACAAAGAGAGGAGTCCATCGTGACACTCGCAGGGCAGCTCCAGGAATCACCTGGCGTGACAGAGCGCAAAACCTGGGGACAGCAGACAGATCAGCGTGCGTGGGGCTGGCTGGCCTTTGAAAATGCTGATTGGGGGGATGCAGTTTAAGCACCAAATGCTCCAGACAAGGCAAGGAACGTGTCCTGTGAGCAACAGCTCTGCAGGGCACATCCCCTCTGACGTGGCCCAGCCACAGCTGGTTTGTTGTGGGTGCTGCTCCCCGAAGCCCGCTGCACCGTTCCAGCGTGGGAAGAGCACAGAGTCTGGCCAGGGCTACAAGGACACCCTGCAGCCGAGGAGGATGGCTAATCCCAGCCTAGCAGAGCTGATGCTGCAGAGCGGACACTAGCACACCAGGTTCACCAGTCCTCCCGACATTGCCACAGGATTGACAAAGCTCTAACACAGCCATTGTAGCAGACAGAACCTTTCGTAATGCTCTGAGCTCAGTTTTCAAAACTTGCCACCGTCTACTGCAGACATTCATTTTTAATGGATGCTTATACTCTAGCTAGTCAGCTGCTGAAAACAATCAGGATACGAGACACAAGTGTTGTTATTTGCATCTACAATTCTTTCTGAGATAGCATTCTGCAGAAAAGGAGTCTCTTTTTGCTCAGATATGAGACAACAGGAGTTTAACTCCATCAATTTATTCCTGATGAGAGCACAGCTCCAGCACAGCTATGAGGATTTTCTCCCTAATCCATTCCCTCTACTTAGAAATATTTTTATAAAGCATCCTAGCTGATCTTGGCAGAGAGCCTCTACTGTGTCACATACCACAGCACAAGACTGAAAATGTAATCCCGGCTGAAGAACCTGCTCGGCCATCAGCCCTCCACTTCACTTCTGGGGATGCTCAGCTCCTCGAACAGTCACACGGGTCCTCCCCAGAGCCTGTCCCCAGCAGAAACTCGTGCTTGTTCTGTGTTCAGAAATCACTATAGTATCCATTCAAAAAGAGCTTCTCCCACCCCCTCATTTCTGTGTACAAGTGATGTATTAGGCCACCAGGCAGAGTATCTGAGAGTTGGAAGGTGTCAAATTCTGTCTGTCAGTGCAGTGTTTGCAAATATTATCTTTCCCCTGTCCAGGGGCCAGTTAATTGCAAACCAATAGAAAGAAATGTGCATGCAAGCTGGTTCACAGAGAAAAAGCAGTATTCCTACAATATGCCACCCCTTTTTCACCACTGCTTGTTTTCAAAGATGGAGGGACTGCCCCTTCCCCTGTTTTTAGGTTTTCTTGTCGAAAAGAAGTTTGTAACTTCCCCAAACAGTTGTGCACTCCATCCTCAGAGGAAGGCACAGAGCTGCCCCGTTGCCCAGCACGAGGTTCCCTCCAGGGCCCGAAAACATCACTGCAGCTACGGGGCTTGCTTGCAGCCACTGCCCTCCCTCACCCACTCGTGAGAAATTTCCCATCTGAGGCTTTCTGTGGAGACAAGCCATTGACTGTTTTGACCACAGGCAGCAATAACCACCCAGACCTCATCCTTACAAAAGCCCTTTGTAGCATGCAGTTACGTATGTGACATAGTGCTGTTTCTCCTGCTCATACCCATATGCATACCCAGCAAAGTGTATAAATAAATAGCCAGTGTCACACAATTTATCTTCATTTGCCAGGAGTGACAGGATAACTCACTTGTGACTCCCCTACTCCATCCTCTCCTCACTCATGAAGATTGATGCTCTTACAGATATTCCCCATCATGTATTTTTATAGCCTTCTGGATGCAGGAGTTTCTTGTTTGCCAGGGGTCTGGCAGTTGGTGGGGTCCCAGGGCAGCCAGGGGAGCAGCACCCATGGGGTGGTGTTTGTTTTATTTTCCTTCTGCATTACAAGTTATCACCACAGCTTTGCTACAGCAATTTGTCCTAAACATCAGCACGCGTTCTTCATCACACTGTCATGCCTTGCCTCAGCCCAGCACCTCTGATCACTCAGCTGGAACAAAACTGCCAGGTGTGATGAAGGCAGGGACAGACCGACCAGCACCCACCTCCAGTGCCGCCCCGGTGGCCTCCACCTCCCCAGAGGAGCAAGCAGCTCTGCCCACCCACACTCAGCTCCCCTGGACTTTGCTTTTTGGTGGCCATGAGGGTGGGCAGAGGGGGGGACCAGGCTCAGACAACGCAATGAGCCGCGGCAGAGCCCAAGCACGGGGCCCATGTTGGGCCGCAGCTGCCCTTCCACCCCAGGCTGACGGCAGCACTCGGCCCTTGACACTGTTTTGGCCCCAAAGGAGGAAGGTTTTACTTGTATCTGCGGGCTGGGATCGAGGACCAGGGTTCGGCCAGCTCCTCCCGGTCTGTCTCCCTGCCCACCTGGTCCCCACACCCATGCTCCTGCCTGCGAGGAGGTTTCAGTGCCAGAAGGTCATTTTACAAAGCATCTCCTTTTTCAGGCATCTCTAATGCAACAACCCGCTCTGCTTAACAAAAACCGCTCCTTGCGCAGGGCCCACAACCCCCGGTCTCTGAGCACCGAAGGGAACAGACCCGGCGTTTAGCCCCCACAGCAGGGATGCTGAACCAGCCTCTCCAGTTAAACACACGCCACTGTGCTAGATCAAGGCCAAACGAACAAAAGTTTCCAACGCGTTTCTCAAGATTTCCCCATTCTGCAGGCTCAGGGGTCTCACCGGTCGGCTGTTTGGTCCAGTGGGTTTGGAAATTACTCACCAAAGCTGCTTATTTCAAACACAGCTGGTGGTAAGGAAGTGCATTTCAATACTTTCTTACAGCCTGCCAGTATCCCAGGAGCTTTCTGTGCCTGTAGTTATGATTACCAGGGAAATGCATAATGGAATGAGCTAACAGTTTAATCTAATACACACCTGTATAACAACAACATTAGCAGTTGCCATGCGGCATAACGAGCACAGCACCTTCCCTGGTTATACAGGTGCTCCCCGGGTTCTTAAATGAGATTGTGTGTCCCCTGTAATTATCATACAGGGCTCAGTGTGCTGATATGTAACATATATTTCCAGCACTGCTACCTGGCAAGAAATATTTGAAACTCCCCAGAGAATAGAATTATCTTAAGGATGGCATAAAGGATAATGACAAGATTACAATTCACATAGTGAAAATAATAATGAATTAAGGTGATGGTATTTCTCAATCTTATTTCCAGCCTGAATGAATTGAATTTGTGCCAATTTCTTTTCTTGCTGCTGGCTTGTTAGACGGGATTCTGCTAGAGATGGATAGCACTGCCTGCAACTTTGAATTGTTACAAGACAGCAATTTTTATATTACTTATTTGACTACAGTATCCTTGAAATTATAAATAAACCAAAAGTTCAAGTGTCAATGTTGTAAATATCACCAAAAAACTCACCTAGATACTGATTTATTCATTTAATTTTAAAAACCAGAACTTTCTCTTCCATGAAAATTTGCTGCAGGCTTCAAAACATGGGATCATCTTTTATTGTGTTATTTTTTAAGGAAATATATATTTTTAATGTCACATGAATGCAGCTTGGCATATTCATCTGGCTCTTGCCAGGGCTGGTTCATCAGCTGCTTCCACTAGTCAGTCTGGCATTTTACCCACTCTCTGCTTCACTTTTACCCCCACTGCTCAAAATTTCAGATTTAGATTTTCTCTCTTCCTCAGTTTGGACTTAAAGCATACTCGCTCTTTTTCTGATATGATAGATTTGGAAGAAAGGTGCGGGTGCATGGTCAGAATGACCTCCTCCACAGGGGAAATCAGGAGTCAGAGGAAAGGTTCAGGTAAAATCACACTTGCAATAAGGTTACTGCAGCTGACCAGCTAATAAACATTCTGACTGCCAACGTTCAATGCTAATTTGTCTGTGAGAACTGATGTATATTAACACAGCCTAAAGAACATGCTGTGAACATTTAGAGCTGGAGCTGTCACACTGTGAGGCTGACTGAAAACCAGGCCTGGTTTCACGCCTATTCTTGCCAACATATGCTAATAGCAAAATATTTTAAAGTTATTTTAAGACCACTGTGGACTAATTCAGAATTATTCCTAAACTCATGTAACAAAACACAGAAAAAAGAAGCTTACCCTTAAGTATTTATGTACCTTGAGATACATATTTCAAGCCAGGACATGGGATCATGTGTGCAGTTAAAGTTTAGCATGAACATTATGATCAGCTGGGGCCAGGAAGAGGTATCAGATCTCTCCGCAGCACCACAGACAACCAGTCTCAAATGACTGAATTATTTTTCTCATCCCCTGGACCAGCGTTCTGATCCAGCAGGTACCGCAGCAGGATCCGAGCTCCCAAGCCCCTGATGTCAAACAGGACAAGCCCAGCTCGCCGGCACTGCTCTCCCAAGCCCTTCATGCAGCCTCCCTTCAGGCGGTACGTGATGGCTTCTTAGTGTGTTCTTTTGCAAAATACATAATTCTCTGAACAACCGTGTAGTAACATTATTCTTTATTGCTAATGACCAATCCAAAATGGAAAAGACCTGGAGATGCAATAGGTGGGAGGCAATGATAGCTCCCTTCTAAAGAAAATAAGGCATTTACCTTATAAATATAAAATTATCAAATAAAGCAATTAGTGCAGAATTGCACATATATAGAGTGATTCACCTCTAATTGGGTTGTTCCAAAAGCAAATTAACTTTGAAATGAGGAATGCTAAAAAGGTTGCAAAAAAACATGGAATTCCAATTACTGCAGAGGAAGGAGCTTGGCAAAGTTTAGCCAAACATCAGTACCAACGCGCATGGAAACCATGATACAAGAGGTCCAGAGCCTAGTTGCTTTATTTTTTTAAAACAAACAGTTTCTGGAGGCCTAAAAAATAGAAGAGTTTTTCCTCCATGAAAAAGTGACTCACTTCCAGCTAACAAGTCCAAAGTACTTTCTGGTATGCAGGAAAGCAAGCTGTAAGCTGGACACCCCTCCGGTACCAGGATCTCTGCTCTGCGGTGTGTGCTGGACATCCCCCAGCCTGGCAGCGAGGCTGCTGCCGCCCTTGCCCACTCTTACGGCTGAACCAGAGCAGACCCTTAGCAGGTCCGTCAAGGGGCACGGAGGTGGCGAGGCCACAGCTGAGCCCTCCTGGCACGGTGTGCCACGTGGCACAGGCACCTGCATTGCTCTTGGAACAGTGCTGGGCTTCTAAGGAGGCTTCCAAACCTCCACCAGCCATCTCCAGAGCAGCCCAAGCCTCTCATTCACACACATTCTTCACCACCAGCACCACATATTGCATTCAGATTCATACCTACAGCTATTTTGCTCCTCGAGTGTTCCGACTGCAGTTTATACAACTACTTGCAGCTGAAATTACATTGCCCACAGCCTTTTAGTGATAGACTGGCAAAGTAATTAAAAAGGAGGCTGTTCAAAAAAATCTTGTATAAACATTGGGAGAATAAATCCATATGATTACTCTTTCAACACTAAGAAGGACAGAGGAGAACATCCTCACAGTTACAATGACGTTCTAAAAAAAAAATCGATTAAAACTGATAGCACCACATATCTTATATATTATGAATGTATTAATATGTAATAGTTTTTTATAAATATTAATAAGAGTGCACATCTAAAGAAGGAGCTTGGAACTTATATTCTTAATTAATCCAAAATTCACATCATCTCTAAAAATACATATGCATTTTGATTATTTCAGACCAATGCCTAGAAGCATATAGTTGCAAAAACATCTACCAGAAGTGAATGCAAACACAGTCATCCCCTCCACCCTTCTTCATAGTCCCCGTCTTAACCTTTGCAATGGTCCAAAGGAGCATCAGCTCTCTCAGTGGAGATCCAGGCAGGTCTAGCTCCACGGAGGAACGATTCTCAGAGGAGAAGAGGGCACTGCCCAGCCGCCTGCCACACATACAGCAGAAGAGACTGCCTTGCCCTCCCTGCAAGGCTGACAGGCTAAGCTGAAAACACGCTGTGGTGGTATCAGGCACTAGCTGCTATCAGGCACTGCAGGTGTGATGGAAAAAAAGAAATCAAGAGATCACTGCTAAAAGAAACCTGTCATTTCAGAAAGTCTGGCATTGCCATATGCTGGAAAGACAAGTGGAGCATCTGCCCATGGACTGGCTAATACAGGATGGATGGTTTTGATTGGAAAGCTGCAGATGAGAAGCTGTTTGCATGCAAAATTGTTTGAAAATTTTCACAAAAATTACTCTGCTTTGTTTAAAATGTTCTGATTCCTGTTCCATTCCTTCCCTGATGAAGGATTTCTTCAGATACCTCTCTTTTGCCAACCACTAACAAAGCTTGGTGAGGTTCAAATCTCTCTTCAAATGTTTTCCAGAGATAAAACATTTTACTGCTAGTTGAATTCCTTTCAATGTCTAGAATTTGTGCTCATCTCTCAAGGATGCTTTTAAAAACCTCATGAGAATGAACTGATAATGCAGAAGACTAAGTACAATAGCAAGAATTTCACCTTTAGTCTTGGAAGAGGTATTCTGATTAAATCGGTGCATAGCTTCACCTGGACGTTTTATATTCTGTTTAAGAGGGGATGATGTAGGCTTAACTCAGCTCAGCTTGGGACCAAAAAATAGCAAGACACACCATTCCGCATACCAAAAGAAGAGCATCCTCCATTTAGTGCACTTAGTTTTAAAACAGCACACCCTGACAAGCAGGCACAAGGGTGTTCTCCTCCAAGCTCGGGTGGACAACAACTTCCCTTCCCTGCCTGTTTGTTTCTAGCCCATTTGCTGACCGTGTCTTCAGACTGAGGGGCTCTTTTGGACCCTCTGCTAACTAGCAGATATAACAACTAAAAATAATACTATAGAAAAAAATTTGCTCTGTGAAAAAAGTTACAGGCATGAAAACTGGATTATATTTTTACACTAACAAAAGAAAATAGTGGGGCTACGTATCTTATATTAGTGGTTTATCATCATTATTAAGCACTTCCTTCCAAGACTGAACCCTTAGCTGCAAACAGCTCAACCGCTCAGTTAGGGACTACCAGACGTGCAGACCGAGTGGCTGGACAGATCCGCAGTGAACTTCCCTCTCATTACCACAAATCCAGGGTTGACATCTGAGAAGGAAGAGTAAGTTCTTTGTGTCATTATTAAAAATATTACAAAGACCCTATTATTAACATCGTATTTTATTGCTAAATGATTTTAAGATGTGCCTTATAGATCTTTCTCCATTAATCAATAAGATAAAATACTAATTATAATCACAGAAAGATTTTAACTGGTGTTCAAGTGAACATAGAACTGTTCTTGGAGAAAAAGCAATGAATTAAAAGTATTGACTGTTCATATATGACAAATATGTTAGGAAAGCATTGATCTGAATTATGTCACCTTAGTTATACTTTGTACATCCTTTAAGCTACATAAAGGATATACCAATTAAATTGATAGGGCAGCCACTTTTTCTGGCAATACACCAATGGTTTTATATATCATGCTTTTCATACACAGACATATTTTTATACCACATCTATGAATAGGTAAGACACAAAGAACTTGAACCTATCAACTTCACACAGCTCTACGTAGCAGAGAAATGAGCGTTGTGGCACTGGTTCAGCTGGCGGAACCAAAGCCGAGCTGCCGGACAGAGGGCCAGCTGGACCGGCTTCTTCACACCGGCGTCACCCTCAGCAGGGCAGTGGCTGCGGGCAGCACGGACCAGCCCATTCCCCCAGAAATTCTACAGTCCAGCAGCCAAAGAATGACATAGATCAATACTAGCTGAAAAACAATGCATCTCTTCTCAGGGCCAAACATTTGCTCCCATACCAAGCAATTTAAATTGGAAGAGCACCTATCTCTGCACCACCTGGACCAACCACCATTGTTCAAGTAGCTACTGGTTTGTGTGAGCCCTGAGCCGGGTATGTAGGAACGACAGCAACGCAAAGAATTCATATATAATCAAGACTTAAATGTTAAAAGTTATTAAACCATTGTAAAGTAAATATGATAAAAATGGCAAGCGGTAGAACAAAATAATATCAATAAAATATTTTTCTTATTTGACCAGCTGCTAAACATATATATATATGTTTTATTTCAAGAAAACTCAGGATTTAATGTTTAAAAATTAAATTCTCCCTCTCTGCGTGAGTCAGTGGCTTGTTAACTGGTGACCTACTTAGCTGGTAGGCTTTACCATTGTTTTGCTTTCTGTTCTCGATTGATCAGATTTTTGCTGCAAGCACAATCTTCAAGACTTTCCTCCTGGGTTCACATTTAACTCATCTCTTGCATTTTCCATGGGTTATTCTAAGAGGCATTTCCACACTGTCATCCCATACAGAAACTGATGTCTTTTAGATGCCAATTGAAACATTCTCCTTTCTGCTGTACCTATCCTATTATGCCTACTACAGTCCCTTGTTAGATGTGCATTCAAAGCCATTTATAAGGCATGAATACATAAAGATCAGTTCATTGAACCATATGCTGTGAATACAGAGACACTTAAATGTCATACTTTCTATCAAAACCTGTCAAATAATTAAACACACACATCACAAGGTGAAACAAGCTCCATGGCACTGATTTAATTAATTATTTCAGTAGATCCTGGCACTTCCTAAGCACTGAAGGTGCATTTGTCTTCACACCAGATCTGCTCACATCAAATAGGGGTAATGAGGAGAGCTGGAGGAACTCAGGAAAAATCCTCTTAACAGGCTTTCTTCTCAGCCAGTCCACACATTAACAGCATTGAATAATCCCATATTATAATCTCCATATGATAGACAGCCTTGACCGGCAGGGGGGGGGGGGGGGCGGGAAGGGAAAACATTTTTATTTTAAAAAAAACCCTACGTTTCTTTTAACACCTGATTGATTGTTTTCTTTTCAAAAAGCCACCCATCCCCAAAGTTCAACAGTAAGGTTATTCTGAAAGCAAACAAACAAAACTCAGGAACAACCAAATCGCCATTACAGGCAACTTCCAGCTTTTCGCCATCTCAGGAGAAGGGGAGGAGGGGGGGAGGACCCGTGTCCCCTCGGGGAGATGGAGCCCCGACCCAACACAGCCGCCAGCACCGCCTCGCACCCCTCTGCATCAGCTGGGGTGAGCTGCTGTGCCCCAGGAGCTGCTAATTAAGACACCCCTTTGTCACACACAGATCTGCAAGTCAGCAGATTCCACTGGTTCTGCGAGAAGGCTCTTGGCAACAGAGGTTTGCCAGGGAAATCCCTCTGCTTCTGTGTTTCTGGAAACACCACACACACACTCGCTAATGAAGAAAATTCTTCTTTCTTCAGAGGTTTCACCCTATGGGCACTTCTGGCAATTAAGTTGGCAGATACAACCTATTAGTGTTTGCAGTTCCTAGTATAATTTCAAGGAATCCATCTACTCTAGCGATCTTGCAGTCCAAGAGGGATGCGTTGCATCCTGTGTTTCATGCAATGAATAGCCCCTTAGTAAAATCTGTTGACAAATAAGAATTGCAACATTTCACTGAGATGTCCTCTAAAAAAACAACATTCCTGGAGATCTTTACATGCAACAATTAGTGTGAATTCTAGTATTTCATCTGACACAAGTCTATTACGCTTGCTAAATGCCACTTTCTTAAATTTTTCTAATGACCTTTTTATGGCTTTCTACTTTTCTCTCCTTGGTATTTCAGCAAGATCCCCAGACTCTTTTGGGAGAAAAGAGAACTGAATACTTATTCTGTGGTACTTCAGAGAAGTGGTCTCCAAAAAAACTAACCCCTACCACCTTTGGAGACATAACTAAATGTCACCAAGGAATTTCTCATCTCTTGAGGCAAATTAAACAGAGACTGGTCTCAGTTGCACATTTGACAGCTGCCATTCAAACTTCCAAGATGTCTTTTTTTCCCCCACCTTCATCTGGCAATTCATACTCTGCTGAGTTCCCAGCAGGTCGATGCCACCTGCTGCTGTGGCACCAACAGAGAAAAAAGGTCCCAAATCTTGAATTAGTGTTATAGTCACACTGAGACCAGGCACCGCACTAGCAAGACAGTGAGGGAAGGATGCACTGCGCCTGCTTCTGCCCCGTTCATCAAGGTTACAGGTACTGCAGTGCTGTCTTTCGTATAAAATTCTGTTTCCATTACCACACTAAGTTTTGTTTCTCTTTAAACATTCATTTTCAAATAAATCATTTTCAAATGACACAATAAAACCCATCCTTTTTAAGTTAATTACTACATACCATTTTTTAACTTTGCAGGTGTTAAGACTATTGTTTAACTCTTATTGAGGGCTTTTTTCCTCCTTTTTTGCATGTAATGACTGCAAGGCAAAACAAGGGAGATAATCTCCCCACGCTGAATGTATGCTGTTTACTCTGTACAGTGACTATTCTTACTAGAGGAGGTTACTCTACACTTACAGCTGATTAAAGTCTTGAAATTCAGTAGATTAGATTATTAACCAGATAACGGAGCTAACAGGAGTTGCTTTCCTGCATTTGGGGGAATGAGTAATAGCATAAAGCTTGAGACAGAAGCGATTCTTTGAAGAAAAAAAAAAATCCTCAGATGAATTTGCTCTGGTTGGTACCCAGCGTGGTGCACAACACAAAGCACACTGCCCAAACATGCCACAACCATAGTGTGGGAAATTCCACAACAATTGCTTGATTTGCAAAGCCAATTCATATTTTGCTAATTCCCTCTTTAGGCAAAAAAATGCAATCTCACACAGTTGTGGAGTCAGTGCTCCTCAGTTCAGCCGCCGCTGCCAGGCAGGACCCCAGCAAGCCCTGCGCTCAGCGGTGACAGTCACCACTACTTTACCTTTGCACAAGAGAGCACTTTCCCTGAGCAGTGAGAACATGCAGCTCCTTCAGCAGCTCTTCCAGAGAAGACCTGAGCAGCATCAGGGTGTCTCCCAACATTGTCTCCTGCCTACATCTGTTCTGGAAGGAAGAGCTGACCAGGAGAAGCTATACTTAACACCTTGTTGGGGCTAATTGACAGGGCCTTGCTCTCCTGCCTACTTTCATTAGGAATTATCACTATCCTGAATAAAATGAATGAATATGCCATGCTCTGTCCTACCTCTGCAATGTATCTTCATAATTTTTGCATTCATTTTCAAAAATTTAAGGAAAAATTACAAAGCACAGCTCACACCACATTCCTCAGGTATTTGCTGTATGTCCTTATAGATCTGTTGAAATAATATTAGCAGAAGTTTCTAACCAGCTGATTGATAACACCTCTGAAAAGCAAATACACATTGAGAAGATGTTAAGTGACATGACTCAGGTTGCAAGCTGCAAGAGTATTTCCTCTGCGCTCTGTGGCTGTCCTTGAAAACAACTTCTGTTATGGACATTCTGTGCTTATTAGTATACAAATCAAATTCATATATTTGCAAATGATGCAAAGGTTTCTGTTGGTGATTACTCCATCCTAGGAGTGTCCTTGGTAATCTCATACTCGGTCATCTCCCCCTGCAGAGCACATAGCTCAGTCTGCAAGTGCCAGGGTGACAAAGCTGAAGCTTGCACTAATGTAGCAGATCAATCACTTGACTGAAAGATACACAGAAAATATGTTTTATACTTGTCATATTCAAGGGTAAACTTCCAGCACTCAAGAAAGCTGCTCAGATAACTCTGAAAAGCAGACAGTTGTGCTAGCCTCGGTGTCTAATCAAAAGAAAAATATGTTATCTGTTTAACAATACCAACAATTCTGAGACTCCCCAAAGCAGTTAACCCATGGGCAGAGATCAAAGGCATCTGAAGTTTGGTTGAGAACTAACTCATATGATTGAAAATACATGATGTAAATTTTAGTCATTGAAAAGTCAAGCTGAGCCATCAAACAAAAAATAGTGTCTATATCCTGACATATCAGGGAATATACATTGTACTTTTCAGATGATAAACAACTGGAGAGCACAAGCTTCAGATCGTGAGAAACCTTCATGCTTTATACTGCAGTCTGGTTACATCAATTGGGAAGTTCAGACAAACTTTATTTTAGGGTGTTAAGAGTTGAAGGTCACGCTGCATATCACCAGAATGAAAAATTCTCATTTCTCACAGAAAGTCCTAGAATAATAGCTTTTGACTGATGGTGCAATTGTCTACCCTGGATAAAAAGGCACAACATATGGTGTCAGATGGCTAATGAGATCTTTTGAGCACCCAACTCTGCTGACAAGGACTAAGAACTTGTTGAATACTAACCTGTGGAAATCGCTCCATCAACATCTTTCTTTCAAATGAAAGATGTTTTAAATAGTAGCATTAATGAAAATCCTATTTGTAGGGATATTTCCATTTTCCAATTCAGTGCTCCAGGCTTTCCCAGAACCTCCCCATCATATCCTTGTCTTGTCACTGTCCTTCATCTCATTATGCAAAGTGGGTGGCAGCTTTCTGAGAGCATCTCCTGAATTAACCTGAACCCCTGCCAGCATGGGGGAGAGATACCACAGAAAGGAGAGAGGAGGGAGATGTGCCCGAGATGACTGCACAGATGTTCCTTTCACCCAGGGTCTCCTGTGCCACAGCGATGTTGTACGCTCATTCACGCACAAGTTCATGCTGCAGCAATTGCACAACATTATTCATGTCATGCTCTTAAATATGAGACCAGATCTACCCTCTGCATTTGCAGCCCAGATAGCGCATTAGTGCAGATCTCCTGTACGTCCCATCTTCTCTAAATGATGCTGCAGAGATCGGCAGCATAGCCACAAAACCAAGCATCCTCACAAACACAGGTCTCTTTCACATGTCTAATCCCACCACGAATTTACTCCAACACATAGGAAAGGCACAACGCAAACATCCCAGCCTCGTGCATTTGCGGTGTCAGCACCAGAGACTCGTGAGATTGTCAGGCTGCGCAGGGACCACTGGCTCCTTACACCTGCACCCAGGGGCACACTCAAGTCTTCTGTACAATTTTTTTTCTGCTAGCGAAATAAGGGCTTGTGGCTCTGCTTGATGGGAGTCTGTTTTCATTCCCTCCTCCCCCGGTAACCTGTCATTCACTAGCCTGCTTCAGCCACATCTGGCATAGGGTAGAGACAGCTAACTTTTGTTGCAACTGACTTCATGAGAAGAGGTCTTTGTGTAAAGGAGAGAATTAACAGCAGTACTATGGAAAGAAAGCCTTTAGCTTGTGCTCCAAGCTTTTATCAAACACCAGAGAACCTCTAGGGGCGGAGGACAGAGAGAGTAAGGAGAGATGCTTTGAAAGCTCCAGGCTGCAAGTCAGAGCTCATGCCTCATTAGACAGCAGAGAATCCAAATACAAGATTTACATCTATAAACAAGAACCAATATGCAGGTATTGTTAATTCAGCTATTCGTGGAACAATGTGTTTTCATTACAGTCATGAATTAGGATTTTTTTCTGTTGTACCCAATGAGGGTAAAAGGGGAGCTTTCCAAATACACTTATGCCAAAGCCAAAGTCGAGGCTGAAGGAACATTGTCAATAAAATGAAGGTTCGAACCTATTTTAAAATCCAGTGTTGACATCGGGCCGATGCACACCGGGTGGCTTTTGCTCCTCTGTTCATTAAAGCTCTTTTAGACCACTCTGCAGTACAAAGAAGCACTAAAGAGACTAAACACTGAGAGAATCAGGCCCCTTCTTGGTTTACTGCCTACTACAAAAAAGACAATTAGCAGCTGTTAAATTACACTGCAATTTGTCAGCACCTCTTCACTTTATTTAGAAGGACCAATTGACACTTCAGTGGCTAACATTACATACTGGAGTAGGTGCTATCTTGAGTTACTTTGCCTTCAGACTTTTCCCCATTTAAAACGATGTCTCTTAAGAAACCACTGTCGCAGTTCTGGCGTCAGTATAAAAAGCACTAAACATAATTATACCAAACCCTCCTTTTTTTTGCTTTTAGGGGTTTCACAGATTGGCATATATTAAACCATTACGGGCAGAATGTGAAGTGCCAGGTTAGATCTTCCATTTCTGACCAGTGGGAAAAAGTCTTCAAACTGGGCAGGTGCAGTAGGTGACTACTGCTGTAGTTAATGAGAATGATGGGCTGAAGGATCAAGATCTTGCAGGACCAAGAACTTTCCACGCAGAAATTAATTAAAACATCTGAATGAATTGATCAGATTTCACACATGCACATGCTCTAACAGAGAACAACTTAGCAAACAGCCAAATAAAAACCTTAAAACGATTTCCAGTACCTGCATTTTTGTCTTTGTTACAGTGACCTCCAGAGGTACCAGGTAACAACTGAAGTTCCCAAGACGGAAACACCAAAGTTCACTCCCACGAGACCGTAACTGCAGCTCAGGGCTGTACAAGTTGCTGGGTTTTATACGAGAAGCGCTTCAATGGAATTTCCATCTTACAAGTTTACTGGAATAGAACCGACCTGCCCGTCCATGCAGCCTGCCTACAATAAAAGCAAGCTAATTAAATATGCTATTTGTTTGAACGGTGCTTCCTCCCACGCCTGCCACTAGCTCTAAAGCTCTGAAACAGAGTGTCCTAATGATCTCAGACTGCTGGGCAGCAGATGAAAAAAGGCAAAATAACACACAATGCTCTAGGTTCAGTCTTAAAAAATAAGTGGTATGTTTGCTGAAGGAATAGAGTAAGGAACAGAATTCTAGCAATTTGAGTTGCACGAGGAACAAGTTTACAGTGACACTATGCAGAGTCATCTTTAGGGAACTCGGTGGTCCCAGCAGAGGGGTTTTGCAGCCCAGGGCGCAGCGTCCGCTCAGGGGAGCCAGGCTGGTTGCTCCCTGTGCACCATTAAATAGGAAAGGAACAGAATCCTTCCTTTCTCTCACCTGTTTTTCTGCTTCGTCAGACTGCAAAAGACTTTCTCCAAGTGTGGATGCTCAGCTTCCAGCACCAGATGGCTTCAGTGCCCTTTACCTGTCCCGGCTCAGGGATGTTCCCAAGCCCTGCACAGAGCAGGTCCCCTCGGGAACCCTCGCTACCAAGCACCGCTGCGCACCGGTACGGCAGGTGGGAGTTCGGCCAATGGAGCAGAAGCCCACAGAGAGGGGAGAAAGAACCACCTGCCTGCTAAATCACACTGCCTTTAATCAATACCTGAAGGTTACTGCACTTGAGATGTGGAGCACTGCTCATTCTTTCCATACACGCCTTCCTATGAACATCAGTGCTGCGATTTGCTGGTGAGTCCTCTGATCTCCCCACGTAGTCAGCAGCCGGATCATTGCCTTGTGAGCCATTTTCTCTTTTCCTCAGATAAATCTGTGCTATGTCATCACATTTCACTCCAGCCTGAATCCTCACCAGCTTCACTGTCATGTAATAAGCAAGCTACCAGCAGTTTTACAATTAACATACAATGTTTGATTCTGGTAAACAGACTTCTACAAGACAACCACAAAACCCTAGCTTCTATCGTTGTATCAGCCTCCCAGCTGACAGATCAATAATTTTCTGACAATTCTCCACAAAAAGTTGCAGTGTTTTCGGACCACCTCTGCAGACACCGTAAGAGAACAGGTTATCTGCAAGGATTCTCCTGGAAAGCCATGTGAACGCAGAGCCGAAGGAGCCAGCCGTGCCCCCGCAGCGGGGTCCTCGCCTGTCCCAGACCCACGCCGGCTACAGCATCGATGCTCCAGCTAAAGCAGAGACAAGATAATAAGCATGAGGGATTTTCACTCCAGCTCCTCTGACAACCACTGCAGACACACAATTCCCATTCAGATTAAACTGAATGGCATTAACAACGAATTACAGCCACTGTAAGCAAGAGGATATGGAAGGCTGGATTCGGTCGCATTTACTAACCTAGTTTTTATTTCCTAATACAATTTCCCATCTAGGATGGTGTTTATAAAGAACATTATGCAACAACTCATTAAATTCTTCATAACTGCAGTACTTTATTCCAGTTTAAATTGCAGACAGCCTATTTTTATGCGAAGAAATACTTCCTGAACAACTTTGAGCTCCCATGTACACTAATTAAATCTGTCACATGCACAGTGGAACCTTAAATTATATTTGCTCAATCCTTCAGCAGCAAATGGCGCTTTGAACTGAGTACATGATGAATGAAATCGTATTCCTTGACCCGCTTAGGGGAAAGGAAGTGGGAATCCCTCCAAATCATCTTAAATTCAACTCTTGTCATTTCCTGTTGAATTGAAAAGTCAGCCTGCTGGACAAGCACCACATCAGGCTCAGTGTTTACAGAGGACATTCTGCTTCGTATGGGTATTTCAGAGCATATCAGAAATAGATCGAGGCTGGACGGGACAGAAATTGTGCAGGAGGACACGCTCTGCCTTCTGCACGAGGCAGGCAGAGGATTCACACAAGGATTTCTGCAGCGATCCCACCATATGTTTCAGAGATGGCACCGCTCAAAAATCCATGCAGTCCTGATTCACACACTTCAGCTGACTGAAAATCCACATCATGGTGTATTTTGTCTTAGAGGCTACAAGAACAAGAGATGCAAAACGGAGGCAGAGAAGAGTGATGTAGCCCATAAGCTCACCCTGCCTGGGTTGGGGCATCTGCCCTGCAGCAGTCAGTGCCTGGTACGTGCATGGGTCCTCTTTTGGGGAGCGATCCTCCCGTTACCTGCCTGGCTGAGTGTGGGGGACTTGAGGGGTCGGGGATTTCCTTGGCTGCAGCGTTAACCAGATACATCAGTGACCCTGCTGTGGAGTTCACCAGGGAAACCCGGCGAGGCATCTGTCCTTGTGCCAAACCTTTCAGCCACAGGAACAACCCACCCCACAGTCAGATCGTGCATCCCTTCCTCTATGCGCAAAAGCTCTCGCTCACTGTAAACACTTTATTAGCATATGGGGAATAGCAAAGCATTAGAGTTAAAGTGGTGGCTGGCTGGGAAAACACATTGCACATTTCTTAGCTTTAAATAGTAAGAGTCAATGGGAATGGTCTTTAAGCTCTATTACAGTAATGTGCACTCTGTTTGTCACGGACACAGTATATTTCTGATTACCCTGTGTTTCTGGGAGACCAGCATGCATTATTCATGGGGGGAGATTGAGTTAGAACAAAAATATCCCTACAGTTTGTATCACTGAGCTGCAAAAGATTTTTTCCCTCCCAGTGCTTGCCCTGCTTTTTAAACACCTAGCATGCTTCGATGTGTATTCTCTGCAAAGCACTAAGCGCATTTTGCTCGAAATAAATAATAAATAAAAGTACAAGTATTTACGGTTGGACTCAATGATCTTAAAGGTCCTTTCCAACCTAAACAATTCTATGATTCTACTCATGTTGGACAAGGCCTCCCTCCTCCCTAGCTCATCTTTATCCTTCCCCACTGTCTATTACCTCCACACGGAAGGGAACAGCAGGAGGGGTCATGCCCAAACCCCCTTGCCCTGTCTCCTCCCCAACATAAGCACATGCGCAGCCCCCCCGACAACAAGTCCACTTGTACGTGGAGCAGACCCTGCCAGGCACCCTGTGCCTCCGAGCAGCACGGCTGAGCCCCCCGCACACACTCAGTCTCCCCTTTCTGGAGACCCCGGCATCTCAGGGAGGTGCCTTGCCTGGAAGCAATCCCCATGAACTGATGATGCTCAAACACAGCTTCCCCCCTCTAGGCCCCATAACTTTGCCATCCCATACCCAAATAATCCTTTCAGCTCATAACATATTTTTAGACATTCCATTAATATTTAACAAGACAGCCCACAGCAAGTTAGATAGCATAGCAATTAATTTTTAAATGCTGACATTTATTACAGCATGTAACTGCTACCTAACTTGCTGTGGGCTATCTGGATAAATGTCAGTTAAATATCTAATAATTCCTTACAATTTAATATGAACATAAAAAAAGAAAAAAGCCCTGTAATTATCCATTATTTGTAAAGTTTAATTATCCATTATTTGTAAAGTTTAATCAAGATTTTAATTTTGGCATTTAGGTTCCTTCCTCACACATCCCTGCCTCAGCCTCTGAGGCTAAGTCATTTTTGGTAATTAATTTATACATTGATTAATTTAGTTTCATCTAATGTTTAAAAACATGCTTGTAAGGCCCAAGATACAGCAGAAAAAACCCTGATTAATGTTGCAACAGCCCAACATCACACCCAGCAACCCAAACATCAGACCTGTAATAACCAAAGGGAGCAAACGCAGACTTGACCTGCAGCGGGACCGAGGTGCTGAGAAACACTTGGGTCAGATTCAGGCCCAGCAGAGACAAGCGGAGCCTCTCTGAAGAATGCAAAGGGAACAGGACCAGCTCGGCCATCCTCCAAGGCAGCAGACATCCCAAAGGTTTGGCTACTGCCTGCTGACCCAGTGTGCCAAGTCCCATCAGGCACCCACAGTCCACAAGATGATGATCCATAACAGTACCAGAAAATTCCCATCCCACGCTTCCACACTTCCCAGTAACCGGCTGCCTGCCCCCAACAGAACCGCTTCTGTTGCTAACTGACCAACAGATTTTTCTGGCAAGGGGTGAAGACTGTTCAGCATCCTGGCTGATTAACATCCAGCTCTGAAGAGAGATACAGATTCATTTAGAAAAGAATAATCTGATCAAAACTAGCTGAAAAATAAAAGAATGAATTAACATTAGCAAGGTGGAGGTTTAAAAGCTCATGGATAGTTTATCCATCTGATTTTGCTGTTTTTCAAACCCAGAATTAAATAAGCCTAACTGATTTTTTTTTTTTCGCCCGCATCTCCAAGACTCTGCATTTTGCATGGTGAATGAGACTACATCGTGATCAGAATACATTAATGGGTTGTTTCTCTCTCTGAGGTAATGTGCTCTTTATGCAATATTCAGATTCAAAAGCATTAATGGAACAGAATGACTTAGCAATTTTGAAAGACATAATTCCATGGGACTTTTTCCCCCTCATCACAAGCCTCACACTGTACCTATATATGCCTGCATCCACACAACTTCATATTGGCCCAAGCTTGAATTAGGGGTTTCATAGGGATACCCCTGTAAATTCCCATCTCCTGTCCTCAGCTTTCTGAGAAATTTTCCTTTCTAGCTGAAGTTTCCCGTGCTTTGGTCCTGTTGCAGAGGTGGGTATCCTGGGAAAATGTGAATAACCCTGTTTCTTAATGCAGCCTCATAACTTTTGAAATTTATAATCTGACGTTTTTGGCACGAAAGTTCTCAAGTTGAGCTTCTGCATTCCCCAAGATGAACAATGACAACTTTTTCCAAAATGAACAGATTTGGTGCAATATTGCTGATAAAAATAAAGGATCTTACAGCAGGGTTCACTTTCTGCAAGGTGAAATGTCTAACAGAAATACTTCAATGCTGAATTGGTCACAGCGCTCACTTCAGAGACTGGAGAAAAAACTCACCCCGGAGAAGAGTTCATCTGACTTATTTTAGATACCTATCTTAGCATGATAACAGGCTAAACACTCTCCTTTGGGCGTACTCTGTTTCCTCCTTTCGTCTATAAAAAACGTGGAGGAAGCAGCTCAGACTCGCGTGTCTGCCACGGGAGGCTGCAGAGCCAGGACACAGTAACCCTGCCCCACTGCCTCCCAGCTGGCTGCCATTCCAAGTGAATTCTTCACACCTTCATCTCAACAAATACAGGAATTAGGAATTCATCAACAGTTTTGAAAATTAGAAAGTAATTCTGAACAAAAGATTTTTGCTTTGACATAATGATTTAAAATTCTTTTAAATAGAAGGAAGAAAAGCTTCAAATTTATAGCTATCAAAAACTTTCCACTTTGCAGAAGTTAGGGCAGACTGTTTCTAATAAAACCTATATGAAGTGGTTCTATTTATTCAAGCAAGCAAAGCAGGAAAATCAACACCAAAAAAACCTACTT
>NW_009598597.1:46531-82154 GCF_000690535.1 Cariama cristata | reverse complement strand
ATAAAACTGTGTGCAAAAGAACTATTCATTTGGTGTGTGTCCCTGTTAGAAAAGGATTTTAAATCTATTCAATTGAACGTTTGACTTTGAGCACAAGATAGCAGGCTATAACATAAAACACACAGTTTGGAGACGACTGTGAACTGGCCCAGTTTCAGGTAGGCTCGTTCCTGATGAGGGAGGCAAAGAGGTGAGCACAGTTATTGCACATCGGTTGCAGCGGTGCCACGGGAACTCTAATCAAAGGGTTTCATTGCACGGCAATGAACAAAGGAAGGAAACCAAGAAGCAGCAATCCTTGCTCCGTTCACGTCCTGGGCGATGCAGCCGTGCTTCGGGCTTCAGAAATCCCTGCCTCATCAGCTGGTCAGGGGAGCGGCCTTTGAAGCTTTCCTCAGCTCTAACAAGGTTTATTAGCCCCAGATTACTTAAACAGTTTGAAATACACCTTAATACATAAATACAACTTAAACATTTCTGCCACTGGAACAAAACCAAACCCACCACCGAATCTATTCATCTTCCCTCCCATAAAAGTGATATATCCCCACAGCACTTGGTAAGATGGAGTTCACTGTGATTATTCCCCTTCTCCCGCAGCGCGCCACCTCCTGCGGCCCCCCCATACATTCGCCATTTGGAAAGCAATCATTAGCTCAGGCAGCAGGGAACGCTTCACACTCCAGCCATTTATCAGCCGCCTAGAGAGAACCCAACGGCCTTCAACAGATCAGCTTCAAACACTGAGGGCGTTTTCCCCCCAGTATAAAAACTCAAGAAAGATTGCTGAACATGGATTGCATTCCCGTCATTTGCAGCTGTGTATAGTCATTAATACGTATAAAATGGAAAAAACAAGGGAGGGGATGATGCTTGGGCCTTGAAATCATGCTGGCACATATCCAGGGCTGCAATGGCAAGAGAGTTGTAGTCCTTCTGACTAATTACGGCTGACAAAGGACAGTCCAAGTCAGTGCTAAATACGTACGATATGCAGGAGCTATTTTCCTCTTTGTGGCCCTAAGTAACAGGGTAGAGCTGTCTGAAGTGGAGCCTACAGCCGCATCTGTACTGCGGCCCCAAAGGGCAACTGCGAGTGAATCTCAAATACTTTGGATTTGGACAACACTCAAAACTGGGGTCAGGCCTTTTGGCCTTCTTCCAGGTGCTCCCCAAGAGCCATCCTCTCTCCAGCCTTGCATGAGAAGACTTGTCCTTGTCTCAATGCAAGACTGGAGAAGACCATTTCTGCAGAGAAATTGCAGTTAAAAAGCAGCACCGACAGCAGAATCCGTCGCTTTCTCCATCACACTGCTCATGCAAAGCCTGATTTTGCGCTGCGCCTTCTTGC
This sequence comes from Cariama cristata, assembly GCF_000690535.1. Classification (NCBI taxonomy): domain Eukaryota; kingdom Metazoa; phylum Chordata; class Aves; order Cariamiformes; family Cariamidae; genus Cariama; species Cariama cristata. Next base: position 80,803 of record NW_009598597.1, on the reverse strand, counting down.
TAACATGGCCTACAGTATAAAGAGCTATTGAGGCTTTGTGGAAAATACACTGCTTTGGAAACAATTCTGCTTGTACATCATACATTTTCCTGTCATTTTTATTCCCTTGGTATTTTATTACTGAGGGATATTTGCATGAAAATAGAATCTTTGTTTCATAAGAACTCATCTGCTTCTGTACCACAGTCCTGGAGAAGTCGACGGTGAATGAACACTCTGTATTTCTCATGTTTCACACACACAAAAAAATTGCCAATTATTTAAATTATTGTATCTTCCAGAGGCTTAATTTCCCTCCATGAATCTCCTGTTCAATCAATGCCACAGTAATCTTGAGATCTGAATGGGAAGGAAGCTACCCAGCAGCGGCTGTGTAAATCTGACAGTAGATTTTTCTAAAGGGCTCTGGGGCTGCGAAAGCCCCTGCATTTATACTCTGCAAGGCAATCGTCACAGGACAGGGGCTGACAGGAAACATCAGGAGCTTTAAGAAGGGACATAAGGAGGAGAAATTTGCAGTTAGAGTCTGTTGTCTGTCTGCCAAAACCAGTGGCAACATCCTTCCCCCCAGAAGAGGTCTGTGCCCCAGAGGGCAACGGGTGTAAATGAACACATTCACATTTTTCATAAAAATAGATTACTTCGGGGAGACTGCCTGTAACAGCACACTTCTCACACATTCCAGTTCTTAGTGTTTTAATCAAAATTTGCTTTGAGATACTTTCCAAAACCCTCCAGAAATACTGTGCCTTCCAAAGGCTGCAGGAAGAACACTTGTAATTAAAAAAAAAATAATACCAGCTTTGGAAACTAACCTGATAAAACTTCCAATTAAAATTTTGGTTTAAAAACCAAACAAGACTTCACAGAGAGGAAACCAAATGCCATAGGAAATGGGAAGGTTTAGATTCACTGACAAACAACTGTATCAGAAGGGTGAGGTTTTCTACATCACTTTGGTTTGCCATCCCTTCCCTTCTCCCGGACGCACTGAGGACACGGGAGGGTGGCTGTGCCCAGCACCCTGGGGTCCTGCAGCCACAGGACCCTCCCTGTAATGCCTGGATTCACCTCACACAGGTGCCGGGTACTCAGGTCCTCCAAACTCTGCCTCTGAGCTGAACCAAAGGCCACTTGAGAGCTGGACTTGTGACACCAGCCCATCTGGAAAAGGCAGCTCATGCGAGATCTGCAATGAAGTGCCTTAAAACAGATCACCAACAAGGGAGCTGGCTCCACTGCTGGCACTCTTGAGCCCACACCTACAGAATACCGACTGGTCAGAGTCTCTTATTGTGGCTCCCCATGAGCTGTTCTGCACCCCCCTCCCCCTCAAAAAAGAAAATTCTTAATCCCCAAATGCAGAAACATTAATACTTAGCCCAGGAATCAGAGTAAAGATTAAAACCTCAGCCTATGATGCTTGTGAGGCATTTTGTTCCCTCCTCTTTATTTAATTGAAACAAATGTATCCATTTAAATCTACATATCTTCCAAATTTCTAATGCCTCCTGTAATTCATGCCAATCTTTTATCACTTGAAAAACAATCAGGTTCTTTACTTGCCTAATTCTGTTTTGCTTGCTCCCAGGCAATTTAGCTCCTGAACCATCAAGCTTGTGCACATGTTCATTAGCCTCATCCATTTAGCTGCTTGGGCAGCTGTGCTATTTAATGGAGCTGAAAAAACTGCATGAACACTCCCTTCCAATGCAAGCTGCAGAGAAGGAACCTGCAGAGTTTCCTATTGCAGAAGCAGCGCACCCAGGGGCAGGGAATACAAGTGACAGAGCCCGGCTCATCTTCTGGTTGAGGCTGCAAATTCTTGGCTTTCCTGTTTAGAGTTCCCCTTCTCCTTGCGCCAGCGGATAGCAGGAGTCTTGGTTCTCTTAGAACGAAAACCAAGTGCAACTTCCCTGCACAGAAACAGGAACAAATAGAAGTAACCCAAAAGTACTTACTAAAAACGGTTTCACAATTCTGGCATAATTGAGGCACTTGGGGCTAGCGATAATGAAAATAAGAAGGTCAAACATGATAAATATAATCTGCAAAGTAAACCTCTGTCTAACCATGAAGCAGGAGGTTGCAAGTTCTGCCCTGTAAAGTGAAAGCGATTACTGAGCAGCACAGCACGGGGGGAAGGAAGGAAGGAAGGGGAGCCCGTGGGCTGCAGGGCAGACTTTCACCAGGGGCTTCCCCTGCACCACCGCTGGTAGTAGCAAAAAGTATTTTACCAACTTCTGTGCTTTACCATCAAAGAATAAGCCAGAAAACATGTAGAGCCGTCTGCAACATCTTGCTGACTTGCAGGTGGCATCAAAGAACCAAGCAGTCCCATGAGGCTGCCTCCCCATCCCCACCTGAAGGAGCCTGCACCAACAGAAGGACCAGCAAACCCCAGTTAGCACCCACTGGCACCTCCCAGCAAGGCACAACGCACACACAGGAGTTTGTGTTTACAAGGGTTTGGCATAAACTATTAATAGTTAAAAATTGGCTTCTATTCTCATTGCTTACAGTTGTCCAGCCTATGGTTATGTCCTGTTTTCCCTTCCTTCCAAATGCAGAATTATGCATATTGCAGAAAAAAAAAAAAACATGAAACTGAGCATAGCCACCAGTAACATAAAAACCATTTAGCTTGCTGTTTACTAGGTCAGAACTAAAATGGGTACAAACCCATTTTGCATTAGGAGGGCTGGAGAAGTTTCTACCATAACAGCATTGCAGGAGGGGATTTTGCATCCTCACACCAAGAGGCTAATAAGGAGCTAAACCGAACCAGCTGCAGCCTGGGCTGCTCCGGCAGAGCAGGGCAGCCAGCCGGGCTGTGCAGTCAGGGCTCATCCTAATTCTGCCCGCACATCTCCCGACATCGCAGGCGAACGCAGGCCAGCAAGGCTCACACTAATCAGCAGAGCACGCCTGCTTCCCTCTGATTTCCCACCGGCCCTCTTCCCTGCTCGCAGGGCTGAGAGATAAACTGGCAGCAGGCTTAACCTTTTCCAAAGAGCATTCCCTCATCATGCGCCATTTCCACCACTTCACATAGCATGTCCCAGAGGATTGGGAGACAAGGCTGTGTGAGCAATAACCTTTGAAAGCTTCCAAGTCTGCTGGGCCCACAAATTACTAAATTAATGGTTGGCCTTACCTTTGGAAAAGGCAAATACACTGAGTAAACAAGGAACCGGAGCAGTCAACTTAAAGGGAGTGAGAGCTATTTCCTACATCCCTTCTCGCACTGGACTGTTTAAGCACAGGATTCACTGCACTCTGCTGGAGAGAGACAGCTGCCTTGGGATTCATAAGGTGGATCTGACACACCAGGAAAACATGTTTCTTGCCTTAATCTGGATGAATCACCCCCTCCGTGATCAAGGTCTCCTCTCATTTGGTGACAAAGACACCACAGCTCCGCAGCTGCTGCCTACCTGCTCCTGGGAATGCCTCCCTCTTACCCCAGAAGGGACCAGTAACAACCAGTAGTACAAAATGAAAGCATCAATAATGAAACTCCAGCTTGAGAAACTAATGCTTCTGCCATCACACTCTGCATGGATACGCGCTCGCCCACTGCCTTTGGAAAACACAACACATGAGATGGGAAGAGGTGTATGTTCTGCACAGCAGTGCATAACCAGGAAAAGCTTCCTCCCACCTTGATCTCCCAGAGAGGAGAAACGCCTCGGCAGACATCAGGGAATCTCAGTGGACAATCACCCCCGGGCCAGCAGTGCTTCAACGGGGCCTGGGCTGCAGGTGCCTCCAGGGGCTCACCGACAGGCACCACACTGCTACCCACTCAGATCTGGGAACACGTAAAAAGTCTTCATGATGGCACAGAGCAAGAGAATAAGGACAGTTCAAGGTATTTCTCATTGTTTTCAAGTTGTTCTATTGTTCTTTTCAGCAGTTCTGAAGGCTGCACACATCACCTTGTTTAAAGGAAATCTGTCCCTTTCCATTGCTTGCGATGCTAATTTATCAGTACATTTCTCCAATGGAAATGCAGCGCCATGGGAATGTGTAAATACATGAACATCTGAAAAAAATGTACATTGTACCAATAGATACAAAAAAAACGCTAGCAGCCTATCAATTCTGACAGTGATTTCCCCAAGGCTATCCAATTATAATACAATGAACTACAACTACTAAAATCCTAAACGTGCGTGGATGTGTGATACAGAAATGGGCCTTAAGCTGCAGTTTAAAAACTATGCATGCAATGCATAGCTACAGGATGAATTCCTAAGGTGAGGACAGAACAGAAAGCTCCGGCACTGACTGCAGAGCTACACGAGAGGGACTGTCACATTAACCTGGCACTGAAGTGACTGGTACAACCAGCTTTTCGGCTGTTCAGAACTACTACCAGGAATCGATCCACATTAAATATTCACTAGCAGCGTTAGAGTCTTCCTAGGCAAACAGTAGACAGTTGAAAGCCAACATAAACAGCAAAACAGGAAAAGTATCTTTAAAGAATACACTGTTAGGAAGTATTTGGGGACTTGTGGAACTTCCTGAGGTTTCCCCACAGGCACGCACGCACAAACACAGAGACTCATGAGTAGCTCACATGAGTCACTTAGCCATCTCAGATTCCAAAAGTGATGGACCTGGTTTTTTACAGACCCACTTTATTCGACCCTTGTCCCCTGCACTGGGACCCCCCCATCCCAGGACAGCCCGCAGCAGCTCAGCCAAGCGGCTTTCTCGCAGCATACCGAGCACACGATGCCAAGGCTGTTTTCCCACCTAGGAACAGGAAACAGTTGGTTTTCAAACAAAAGCTTTTCTGCATGAATTCAACCCCAGTCCTTCCCTGCACCTGATTAATTGTGCTAATCACTTCACCTGGTGCTGATCAGACCAATGAAATGTTCCTCATTGTTAAACCAAGTGATTAATTACAAGGATTGCCATGGAAGTCTGCCACCAGCATCATAAATTCACAGAACACATTTAGAAGCATTCGCCAATGGCAGAGCCTGAAGAGTAAAATATTGCCTCATTATTTATCTTTCTCCATCAGATGGCAAGAGCAGTCAGCACTGGACAGGTAGCTAAGGCTTTTGTTGATTTAAATTGTGAAACTAGCCATCTAACACAAGGATTTATTTTTATAGATTTTATTCAGTGAGAACATGCCAAAAGCCAAGATGTAGCCTGTCCCTGAGGCCACCGTGTCCTACCGTGTCTCCTAGGGCACAGCACTGCTTAATTGGCCATTATAGCACAGTCAGACTCCAGTATTTCCACTCCAGGCAGCCAAATATACAAAAGATTTGAAACACAAGTAAGGGTCAAAGCATAACTGAGAGGACAGCTATAACACATTCCCCAGTAGGGAAAATTGCTGGGAAAGCTGAGGTTCAAGTACAGTTTTGTGCCCCAATTTGGGACCAAGCAAAGGAATTACTGAGGAAATTATTTTTCCAAATATCTACTTTACAGAAATATTTCCTTAAATTACAACTTTCTTATTTTCTTTTATTTGAAGTGGCAAAATTGACTTTGCTCATCCTCTGTTATTTTTTACATATATATAGACACACAAAAGGGTAAAATCCTTGTTCATGATGAAAATACACCATGAGGGAAGGATGAGGTGTCTGCGGGCAGCTGTCAGAGCATCTGGCCATTTTTAATCAACTGCTACTCTTCTCACTCAATGAGATGGTAGAGGCAAGGACATGTATCTCCAGCTGTTTCTACTGTGAACTTTTGCATAAAAACACCAGAATTATTTTCTTATTTACATCTAGAACAGGCAGTGTAAGATCTTCTAGCCATGCTCTCATCTTGACTTGTTTCTTACCTCAAATCCAAAGCATCCCAACCACCAGAAATGACTTCATCCTTCACACTGAGAACTGAGGACAGACTGACAGATAATTCAAATGCCTGTATTTTGATGGAGCCCAAAATCCTGTCATCACCAGTGCCTACTATGCCAGTCATTGGGGAAGGTCATGAAGCTGAGCCACAATACTGGCTTTCTCAGAAGTACCAATCAATCAATAGATGGTATTTCCATAAGGCCGCTAAAAACTCCAGTGACAGTAAGGATTAATCCTGCTTACAAGAGTAGGCTCACACTTCCCTAAAAGCTGAGTTCTATTCCAGCATATTCCCTGGGGGGGGCCAGTGTGCAGAAAACACGTTGGTTCTAAAACCGAGTATGCTGCTGAAGAAGCAGGGATCTGCACCACATACAGCTGTCCGCTCACTGCCGAGAGGATTCACTTCTACTTGCACACTTGAAGAAACACTGTTCATTGCTCACCTGCCTGTCCTCCCCAGCACTGTGTTTTGCTAAAACATCCAGCAGGCTCTGTAAGCCCTCATGGGGGAAGGACAGGTCCCACAGGCTGGGAGAAACCAGCCATGGCTGTTTTGCTGCCTGTGTCAGGAAAATTATGGAAAGCACTGCCATCTGAACAGCTGGAGCCCAGCAGATCTGCCAAGCATCCAACCAGGTAGTAGTAACAGGTTTATTAGAAGTCATGCAGAATAGCTGAAGTCCAGAGACTGACTGAAAGCCTACAAAAACTTCCTGGGACATTGCCAGAAAGATATCTTCAGGACTGGGCTGGAAACAGAAGATGACGTCTGGTTTTGATACTCACTCTAGCCATTTGAGGATGCCTGCCTGCTGGGGAGAGCTGCTGCAGCCCCCAGGAGCACTGCCCTGAGCCCCCCTGCACCAGGGCAGCTCAGGAACAGTGCAGGATCTGGCTCCTCATCTTGGCAACATGGCACCGGAATGCAGCGGGCTGGAATTCACTCTAAAGCATTAAGGAGGAGCTGTCCTTCAGTCAACCCATTGGAGGATTTCAAGTATTTACAGATTAAATGGATGTGACTAAGAATAGACACAAAATATTGCCTTGATTCTGCTTTTAGATGGGAAATCTGCTTGCGCACCATTGCCAGGAGACTATGTTAATTAAGTGGTTATTCAGGCTGGAGCTTGCTCAAGTTATGAGCAGTGGTTTCAGAGGGAGCCTGCCCATTTTAGCAAAGCACTAACAGGATGCAGATATGCCTTGCTCACAGCCCCGAGGCATACAGTGAACCCCCAGGTGCTCTGTAGGCTCAGGACAGCTGCTCCTCTGGGATGGGTAGGAGAGGGAGACGGAACGGATGACATCGATGGACTTGGTCACATACCCACATCACAGGAGGATCTGGCAATTCAAATGCAGGATTACAGAGGACTTCTCGTGACAGACTGGGGATCCATTTAAATATCTGTTTCCATGCTTCAACCACGCAACGCATAGTTCAGGGCACATCAGTCTATTTTCCAGAACATTAATTTTTGTCTCATCTCAGAAAGCTGAGGAATGGGGAAATCCTACGGGGCAGACACAGCAGGAGGAACATCCCCAAACACACTTTTTAAGAGAAAGCACATCCCTTCCTCCCAGCTACTACCAACTGCTCTTTAGAAGCTAAACTTGCTGCTTGCACAGCATGAGGAATTGAGGTTGTGCACTTGCAGTAAGGCTACAGCCTGAACAAGTGTCACGGTAAAAAGGACTGTGGCTTCACACAATTGCCGAACAACAATCAATCCACATTTGTTCAGTTCATGAACCCAATGCCAAATTTTCTATTAAATTGCACCTGGGGTCAGAAAAATCAGGATATATGATTTCTACATCTATCATCAGCAACAGAGATGCTACTCTGAAGTTTGCTGAGAATTACACTGCTGTTTAAGCAGAACAGGATGCCATTCAGTTTTCCCAAGGTGCACTAACGTTAGTGTAAAAAGGATTAAAGCTTTCAGAGTAATGGTGGTCAGTACCATCCATATTAAATGTCATAATCTGACACAGATGGAACAAGTTTTAGATGACATTTGCATCTTTCTTTTGCTTGTGATAGCAAAAGGAGGTCCTGCTGTCAAACAGAATTTCAAGTCCTTTAAATCTACAGAAGAATTGAGGATTAAAAGATAAAAGTTGTCAACCTAGTGTTTTAAGCTTGTCCTGCCTACCCACTTCAGAAGCCTCCAGTACAGCACATGAAATGCCTCAAGTGATTGTATTTTGTAAGTATAGAAGACATGGCAAAAAAAATTGATTACACAGTGGTAATAGGAATATGCTAGATGTTTAGGTGTCAAATGAAACATAATTCTGAAGAATATTTTTGCCTTTAGAATAATACATCATCTTCCCAAACTGCCACAAGCTCCTCTGTTATTAATACTCTTCAGAATGACTACAATTGAAATGATAATGTGTTTCTAAATTAATATTGCATCTTCCCATTTCAGTATCTGATGAGCTGTATCAAAACTTCATTAAATCACTCCCTGTTTTGCCAGCTACAGCTTATAATCAGGCCCAAGATACACATCTGTCTTCACATCATAGTCCATGCTCTAAGCTATGTGCTAACTCTGCAATGACTGGCACACTCCAATGCACGATGAACTATGTTAATGGGACAAATAACAGAGCTAATGATGTCATTTTCAAAACATGACAAAAAGATTTTTGGTTGCTAAATAAATATCGGATGCAAAATCAGCAGGCTTATCACCATACAACTTCATGGTCAGCTAAGAGTTCTTTTCCTCTTCAGGAAGTTCTGTTGTATTTCTCCAACAATTTCATATTGCTTGTAGAAAAATGGAATTGTTCTTATGACTTTCCCACTACAAGTGTAATCTTCATCCCTTTCATTTAGGGATATAGCGCATTTAAAAGCATTTCCAACATTCCAAGACACTTCCTTTGATGCGGACTCCCACTATCCCAGTCACTCCACCCAGCCTGGCAGCACCATCATAGAAGGAGCCGTTCCCAGACACTGGGCACCCACGGCCAGAGCCAGACCCCATCCAGCCATCCTGCCCGGCACTCAGCTCCCAAGGGTGCTGCTATCCCAGGCAACCTCCCACCTCTCACGGGAGGAAAAGCCAAGCCGCACACCCAGAAACAGCAACGGGACAGCCTCCTCGAGAGCAGCGAGCTCTGCATCCTCACCGGCTGAACTCTTATTGCAGGTCTCAAATTTAAATGTTAAATGACAATTCAGCTAAAGGACCAAGCTAACTAACTTCAACAGGCATACCATTAGGTCAGAGTAAATTAATTAGTAAGCAATTTGAATACTTGTAAAAAATTTTAAATCCTAGAGCTGCCTAGGCTAGGCTCTGCTCTCCCCTTGTGTTTTTGTTTATTGTTAAAACTGACTGTAATTAAGCTGTATGTGCCAAGCCAGGATTATACCTAGCTTTTAAATTAAAATAGCCCCTTCAGCACCTGCTGATAGATACAGCCAATCCATTTAAATTCTCATTTCAAGAAAGACATTTCATTTCAAGTTTGAAACGTAGTTACTTGGTCGCAGCCCAGGAGAACATAACGTTTGAAAGTGAAGCGATTATGATTTCCAGTCCCCCTCCCCCTTCAGTATTCTTGTCCCCGAGATAACCATGAAGCATCAGGGACCAGGGAAGTCAGAAGCCATCTCTCTGCCCAGGCTTTCCACGTGTAGAAGTTCATCCCCTCTGCTCTCTCGTCACCAGCTTCAGCACACTTCTGTGGCTACTCCTCCAAAGGGAGGCAAATCAAGCAAAATCTCACCATGATCTTCAATAATCTTTAGATTTTAAGAGCAGAAACCCTTGCTAACACCCAGCTCAACCCAAGCCACAGCCCGCTCTGGCCAGCGGCTTTCACAGCATCCCACGATGGGTGCTCAGCCGCCTGCACAGTAGGAGGGCTGCCGAGATTCGCCTGTGGTCAGCAGCAGCGTGGCTGAACCCAGCAGACGCCGAGCACTGCGGGGTCTCTCAGTGTCCGCCCCAATGAGGGGAGGAAGGCCAGATTCACACAAAGTTTCTTCTTGTACGCCCAGGACACCTCTCCTTGCCTACCTTGGACAGAGGCAAGTATACTGCGTATCTGACTGCCAGATCTGCATCGCTGCCCTCCGCCCCGCACTCACCACAGGCCAGACCTTTAACGGAGCCCTCCAGCCCTGCCCCACGCACCAGGGCAGCCCTCGACGGGCAACACTGGGGCAGAACCGAGCCACTCCCTGATGTGCACGTTTTTACTGTAACCTTTCAAAGAAGGCTATGCAAAGCACTCCAAAATGGTCACTACAAATACTTAACTTCTCTCTGAACATGAGACTTTACACAAAAGAAATCTCAAGACTGATTTTAAATTATTTTTTTTTTCCCCACAGACATGTTCCTAATGTGAGAGTTTCACCTTCCACCCCAGCAGCGGACAAGGCAGTGAGGAGCCACCTGCAACCTGGCTGTTCAGGGCTGAGTGAGCCCCATCAGCTCCAAGCAGAAAAAGCCATAAATCAATTTGTACTAAGGACTAAAAATTGATTTTTTTGAAAGTTGCTGTATAACGTAAGTTCATGTGATGAGACTGAGACTCTGGAAAAATAGATCATCTGTTAATTTGCATTAATGAGGCTTAACAGTGTTTGCCCGAAAGTGATTAAGAAACCGTGTTCTAGTCCCAAGCTCCGTCAATAGCACGGCAGCGCTGTCAGGGGTGTTCGAAGGCAGCAGAGCACCCCAGCACCCGGCACGCCACCCGCTCCTCCTCCAGCCTTTTGGGGAGCACCACGCAGGAATACCAAGTTGGTACAACTGTTGCTTTCAAAACCCTTCCTAAAGAGCTATGGCCATAGGTTTCCTTTGCAATAGTCCAAAGCAAAACCCATTCGTTTTCAAACAGGCTGCGGCTGCTTTTATTGACTTGCTGGGGAATTTTGTGCTGAATGTTTTCATTTTGACAGTGCTCCTTATTGCTTACCATTTTTTCTTTCCAGGATGAAATTGCACTGCTAAAACATGGAAAACCAGGGCTAGTCTTCAAAAGAAATATTTCACTCGCCCCTTATTAAGCTATTTAGGTTGTTGAACCATGATTTTTCTTTTTTAAATTGAAAGGACAGAAAGAAGAATTATTAAAATACATTAAAACATCAACTGAAATGCACAACGAGGAAAGCTTTTGGAAAGCGTGGCTGCAGCGATGTTACATGAAAAGGTTTAATGAGCTCTGTGGGAACACCATCAGACAAAGTCAGCAATTCAGCTGCAATGTATTTTAGCTCACTTGCTCATTAAATGGGTAGTGCTGGGACTTAAACTGATTTTGTTAGTTATTATGAATTGTAGTCCTACATTCTCTGGGTTTTCTTCTCTCCATTTTGTACATGGTCCTTGACTCCAGGGTCAGGGATTTTGGTGGTCGATGAGACCTATTAGTTAACATTATGTCAAAGCATCCATCCCAAGAAGTTCAGTGAGGGTTGGCCTTTAAACATTTTCAAGTGTTATTCACATTTTGATTCAAGCACCCCAGAGAGCTCCAATGTTTCTTACACTGACCAAATTTGACATTCAAAAATTGATAACTAACAGTGAGGTAAACTATGGATGTTTTGGAGAGTTGAGCTAAAGAATTTGGAAATCACCTGGACTGATATTAAGCAGAATTTTAGTTTTTGAACATTAATTTTTAAATACCACTGAAATTAAAAGGGAAAAATACAGAAATATTAAGACATATCCATTTCTGAAATGTAAAATCTTGTTATAAAAATGCCAAAATTCAATTACTATTAAAAATTAATTTTTCAAATGAAGCAAAATAGTTAAGAAATTGCACACATTTGAGGTCAACTTTTAGCTAAAACGAACTTGGTTTTGTTTTTTCCTGGAAAGTTAGCCCACCTAATATTAATTGAAAACAAAATATATTGCTCAGCTCTAAACAGAGTTTAGAAGACTCATTTTCTTCTACTCTCCTATGAATAAGCAGAGATGTTTACTGCTTTTGACCATATACTGTTCTGCTGAGACGACTCACAGTTTTCACTTGGATAAAAATCTAAATTTAATCATTGCCCCTAACCGGTTCACTCCAACTCTTTTGGTCACATATGCGCGAAGCAAAACCAACAAGAACGCGCCCAGATGCACAGCTCCCGGGAGCGAGCCCTGGCAGCCCCTGCCAGCAGACCAAGCTTTGGGGCTTCTGCTCCCCTTGCATTGCCAGACGATCAGCCTAACCTGGAGCCACAGGTCAGACCTCAGCTGGAAGTGAGAAGAATTCTTAAGATGAGTATTAACCACTTGTAAGAGCATTGGGAGCAGAATCAAGAAAGAGAGGGACAGACGAACACGGGGGCCAGTCAGTGTTTAACTTCACTAAGGTACAGTTGTCGGCAGACCCACCGAGGCTGTGATTTGAGGACAAATGGATGGTAATTTTCCTCCAAGGTATCCAGATTATAGTTTTTACACATCTAGGATAATATTACCCAGCTGCACACAGTCCGGTCTGTGGGCTGCCAGCGAAACCCTCTATTTGCATGTTAATGTATCTGGGTTTTTACACTGAACTATTGCTGTGGTAGGCAAAGCCCAGCACACAGTTCAGGTCTGCCTCTTACCTGTCAAGCAACTGCTCCTCAGGCATCCCCTCCTGCCTGCCTCTCAGCAGGTCATTTCTGGTTTACAGTCAGGGAAGGACCCTGGGGAGGCAGGGGGCACAGCTGGGGACCCTGCACCCAGGGCTTCCCTCCCGCCTTCCTTCTCCATCTTGTCATTACGCCTCTACGCTCCCAAGAAAGATTCCTGGTGATATCCTGTACAGGGCCATGCCTGGCATGCCAGAGCTTGGCTTTGGGCACCAATTGTAAACTGAGTTCATGAGAAGTACAGCTATAGAAATTTTAAATTATCACAATAATTAAGATACGATCCTGCTAGCAGAGAGTAATACATTCTTAAAACCCAGCATCATAAACCACCTTTTCTTCTGCAGATTTCCTCTTGGACTTCCAAAGATGGGCACAACTGTTTTCACTCTTCAGAACAGCAACGGGGATAGAGGGCCAGATCCACAACACATCTAAATCAGCACAGCTCTATCGGAAGCTATTTACACCAGTTAACAACACAACTTGTATTTCTCACTGCTACAAGTCTAGCAGTAGAGAAAAGGCTTTTCCAGGGGTATGGTCCCTTTTGCTGCTCCCCTGGAGCGAGAGTAGCTGACGGGACCTGGGCAGGGCCAGGAGCAACAGTGGGGGATTAAAATCCCTGGAGGTGTTTAAAAGATGTGTAGATGTGGTGCTTAGGGGCATGGTTTAGTGGTGGACCTGACAGTGCTAGGTTAATAGTTGGACTCAAAGGTCTTTTCCAACCTAAACAATTCTATGGTTCTGTGTTGCAGCTCTGCATTTTGTGGAGAAGAGCAGATTGAGCCAGAGCTGCTCAGCTAACTGAGCCCTGAGTTTTTATGTGCAGCGAGGTGGATGGTGCTGCTCATGCAGCCACCAGAACTGGCCCAAAAGACAGTTCGCCAGGATCACGGCTCTGGCAAAGTCACACACTACATTGGCTGGGTTTGCTGCACCAGGCAGCTGAGGACTACAGAGCTGTGTAATGCCAGGCTTTGTTCAATGATTCATTATTCTGAACTGCTGAATAATTCAGCACACAGGATTAATGGCATATGCCACTGAAACACATTCCATATGGAACCTAGCTCCCCCAGGAGCAGCTCTCTCCAAAGGCAACAGCACATCTCCCCGTCCACCAAGCTTGTGCTGTGGGCAGGGCCTTCTCTGCAGCGTGACAGCCGAGAAGCTGTGGGCTTTCTGGGGTCCTTTGCCAGCCCAGGGTGTAGTGACAGGGCAGGGTCTAGAAACACTGGGATGAAGAAGGATGGAAGGATGAAGACCTCTCCTTTCCTAATCCCCCACCCAAAACACCAGAGAGCCATGTGTCAACCAGTAGCAAAGCTCTAGCCTTACCATCCCAAAACACTGAACAGAGCAGCACATAAAGCCTAGCAGAAGACAAGCTCAGATCAGTTACCTTCTTCATGACTTAAGTTTTCACAGCCTTTGAGCAGAGGCAACTTTATTCTCTTCACTCACATCTATAGGCAGATTTCCATTTCGCAAGCTGGAAAACTTAGTAAAATATGGAGGTATCTCCTTATACGCTATTCTCACAATCGTACATCAGTAATACACTCATTTACCACAGTGTAAGAACACACACATGGGCAGTTCCTGTGAGAATCTGAGGATCCGAACATCGCATTAGGCCTTGCTTGTCCTGGAGTGATTTTTGCCATCAGTGGAGAGGAGAGGACTCTGTCCTGGAAGACAGGCACAGCAAGTGGCACGTGCTGGATGCTCACAGGCATGCTGATCAGCCAGTGATGCACTGACCTATCAACTCAAACAGAGCTTGTACTGGCATCCTCCCATATCCTAATCAATAATTGAACAGAAGGTGATAACCAATTCAGAAGATAAAGATCTCACCAAATTAAATTAACATGTACAGTGTAATCAACATTCATCAAGACAATTTAGTCAAGTGATGACCTCAGTAGCTTTCACTTAATCATATACTTAAATGTCAAATCAATATGCAGATTTTGTATAAGTCCTTTCCGATTATATCTCATTAAAAACTTTGAATAAATGTAACTGGAGTCAGCTATGTCCAATGAATATAAATACAGACTTATACCAATTAGCTCTTAGTGTCAGTGCCATATGCACACCTAACTGCATGGAGTAATTACACATATTTACGTACTCAGCTCACGAACGCACAAGGTTTGTTCCTCCCCTCCAGTCTCACACAGAAGTGGTTGCAAGGATTCTCCATGACCTGCTGCCTAGCTGCCTCCGTAACTTTTCAACTGCCACATGTCTGCCAGCTATCTCCAGTGACATCCGTCACTGTGGTTGATCTTACATCATTTTCTTTCCTTCTGCATTTGCTGTTACATTACCTGTGAATCTCACCCACAAGGCTGTGAGGACTTCTCATAAAAATAAAATTTCTACATACATTTTTTTACGTAAGAAACATGGCATTGAGCTGCGTGAGGCCCAGTGCCGCTAGCAATACTCCATGGGTTTCCTCTGTATAAGCTGTATGCCCACACAGAGCATTTCCCCAACAAAGGTCTGCCCTGCCATCGCTCTGGTCAGCACAGCGGGGATGGCAGCCTTCCTGCAGGCATGTGTGTCAGCACAGATAACAGAAAACAGCTGCTTTTTTCTTCCTGTCCTATTATTTAGGGTGATTGCAGGGCAGAGCAGTCTGACAGGTAAACACTAGCGATGTCTCGACAATATCACACCAGAGATCAGGGGCCTGCTGCGCAGGCAGCAGATACAGCGGTAATGGACTTGCCCTGACACCGGACTGTCAGACACGGACCCTGCCCCTGATCATCCTCCTCCTCCTCCCCAGGGCTGCAGCCAGCTCTGCAGCAGGGCTGTCAGGGAACTCGGCTGTACAGGACCAGGGGAGGTGAATCTGGAGAAGAAAACAAGGCCCTCAGAAGACAAAGAGAGGTTTCTGTTACAAAGGAGAACATTTGTAATAAAGATGCGGGAAAGAGGAAAACCAAAATGGTGGAATCCAAAAAGCACAGCAATACTTAGAAAGATGAGTAGAAATTCACTGCTGTCGCTAATCCTTTATACTGCCCAAAAGCACACACACTCACCTCCTCTGGGTTTGTGGCTTCCCCGCCCTGTGTCAGCCCTGGTGCCGAGCATACCTGGCAGTCACACGGGGAAGGGGCTTTTCCACAGGCTGCTGCCCCACCGAGCAGCACGTAGCGGGGTCCGGCAGCCGGCTGTGTGCACCTCCACACCTGACAGCATGCCAGCCGACACCACAGCTTTGGAGGAACATCAGACCTGCTCCTCGCACCAGAACTTACAGTTTTGTGGTATATCTGGCACACTTCACTGCCTCTCTGCACAGGCTGGGTTCCTGGGAAGGCAGGTGCAGGTTTGCCGAAGCACCAAGGACCCCAGAAGGAATTGCACAACCACTGCCAAAAGCCCAGCCTCAGCAGGTGTCAGTGAGATGCTCCAGACCCAATTTCTACCCCTGGAATGAATACCGTGAACAAATCCTTGCAGTTTCACCTTCTTACAATGTCCCACGTGTTTTTTCAAGACGAAATGCCCTGGCCTTTCCACTGTAGAAAAGTGTATGTAACACTGTGGATAATTTTATTTGTGGAGCACTCAAACACAGCAGACGAAAAAGTGAAATGAGGATAGTGGGTCAGCAGGCGAGCTGCACTCTGTACCAGAAATCTGTGTGGTTAATTTATCAGATTTCTCATCAAAATCTCCCTCATGTGGGGAATAAAGCTGCTTTAATGCATCATACCTATTGCTAACTCGCAGAACTGAAAATCTCATTTCATGGGCTCCAGGTTTACCAGATTACAATTCCACTGCAGAGAGTTTCTTAAAGTAATACAAGCTAATGATAAAATACTTGCTGGTAAAAGCAGCGTTCTTCTAATTGCCCCCAGCAGTGGGCAACATGAGATGAAGACAACCACGATCCTGCCTCACTGGCACTGCAGAGCCCGGCTGTTGAGGCACACGTGCTGGAGACAGCCACCTTCCCATGGTGGGAAGCTTTTCATTTCTGTGCTTATCTAAAGGAAAAAGCATTTCCTTCAACAATAGCTGTGAATTTATGATCAAGTCAAGATGTCAAGATTGCTGAGAGACACCCTCTTTAAGGCAGCTGTAAATTGTTTAGACAATAGGAAATGACAGCTCCTTTTATAGCTTACAGTGGGAAATCCAGGATGGAGTACAGATTTATTATTTTGCAGGTAGGAGACCACTCAGTGAATATTCTTCATGGGGAAGTAAGCATCTCAAACCATATATTTGGTTATTCTTTATTCGTACTCACAGTTCAGTTCACTTAGAAGCAGGAGTTTAATCCTCTCCTGACAGCTCTTGCCTCAGGGCTGCTCAGAGGCAGAGGCACACGCACAGCCCCGGTACCCGCTGTGCACGGCCAGCAGAGTCCTCTGGGCGAGGGACCCAGCACCCCTGCATCGACTGACTCCACTCCACAGCACCTTCCCTCACTTGCCACATATTTGTCTGGTAGCCCGCTTGCTCTCGGTCTTCCCCTTCGTTGCACAAGGCTTGCACAGAGTGTTTTCTGTGATGAACATTACACGTGAAGTCCTGCACTTCTGAGTGTTGGCACAGGACTAAGAAAATGTTCTGGAGAGGAGCTCTCCGTAGCACCAGATGAGAGCACTGCATTCTTACTGCAGGAGTGAAGTTGGTTTCTGATGTATTTTGTAGTTTGTGGATGTTAACTAGACCAGGGAGGCTTTACCCATTTGAAAATACAGAATCCAACCTTCCAAAGTTAAATCCATCCAAACTCAGCTGAAATAAGTGGAAAATGCAGGCACAGTATTTCTGAAAACATGATACTGGATGCACTTTCTGAAATACAACTGGGTTGTCTAAAAATCTCCCTGTGGAATTTTGCTCACAGCCCAATGTTTCCATTTCTACTCACATGCAAAACTGAAGCCCCTGGCTTGTCTTTACCCCAAACTTGCTTTGTTTATTCATAGCCAGGCAACCAAAAAACAATCAAATTTATCAAACAGATTTGATCATGTGGAAAGTGTAGTGATGAAGCCTAAATTACAATTGACTGAATTTTGAATTAAGCAATCAACTGATTAATTACTTGACTTTTGTCTAATAAAGCAAAATGTAAATGACACTGGCAAAAGAGTTACATTCCATTACTGTAGCTTTAGCTTTCCTCCACTGCATGGCATGGAAATAGGCACTTCATTGCAATTACTAGCTGACTAAAGAGATGTACGAGACTCAAAAAATGCCCAGTTATCCTCGCCTGCCATTATTTTTTCTTTCCATACAACATGTTGAAAAGAGGGAATAGATGTTTATGTATAATATGTCATGGTTTAACCCCAGTCAGCAACTAAGTACCACAAGTATTCTGTTTCCCTATGCAATAAATAGCAAGTGCCAAGTTATTCTGTCAATTCTGGCATCCTCCATCAACATTAAAGTAGATGCAACCCATTGTACCTTTTGGATTGATTTCACACTGATGAATGTGAGATTGTCAGATTGATCAGTCCTCCCCAAACACATTAATCCAGTCTGAGGTCATCCTGGACTCATTTAAAATATCTTTTAATGTCTTTCTCTGTCCTGTGATACCTCTGATAAATGGCCAGTGGAAGATAGAGTCTACCTTGCAGCATGTCAAGGCCAAACATGAGGGCTGTCAAAAAGTCAGCATTAAAACCTGTTCCATGTGCCATTTTCCTGAAATCCTTTAAATGGCACACTCTGCTTTCTGACATTAATCAAGGGTGACATTCTTTGGAGGGCTGACTGTGCATGTCTAAAGAAACTTCTCCAGATCCCAAAGACGTGAACCACCTGGAAAGCAGCACAGGCACATTGCTCTGATGGGTAAGGTTCTTTTCCAGTCAATTACTGCCTGGCATCCAGCTGGAGAGCAGCCCGGCCAGACAGCGCTGGGCAGTGCGAGGCACGGGGGGATGCCCGGCCGCCCTCCTCCTGCGGGGCTGGAGCAGGGCCCTGTTCCGACGGGATGTCCCACGCAGCTGGGACAGCAGCTCTTCTGCAAGCAGCTGCCTCTCCCTGGGGTTTTAAGCAGTCTCTAGCAGATGGGACTCTGAACCTGCTGGCACTTCAGTTGCTTTTATAACAAAAGAGTCTCCCCTCTCCACATTAAGCACTGCTGGCTAAGAATGCTGTACCTGCAGCTCCTGTCCTCCTGTCGCAGCCAACACACTGGGGTTGGGTTTTTTCCCTGTAATTAATCTCTCAAGCAGGTGGGTAAAGCAAAGATCCAAAACCTTAGAAAAGGACACACCTGAAGCTCTTGTTTCCGCAAAGATGTGATTTAATGTTCTAGTACTGTTTGCCTTGTGACATTGCATTTATTCACTTACTACTTTTTGTCATTAATCTGTCCATAAAAAGTCAATATTGCATCAGTGTCTTTTTGGACTATGATGACTACCAACTGCTTCATGCTTATTTTTAAACCAAATTTAATTATGGTTTTGATTACAGGAAACAGGACACAAAACAAAGTTACTGAGTTCAAAATCAGTGAAGCTCCACTAGCCTCCACTCACTCCCTCCCCACATTTGACCCAGAACTCAGCACCCGCACAGCAAGGGCCAAACACAAAGCAGGAGCCTACAAGGTTGCAACACAAAACAGCATCACTTGCTCCTGTTCTCATTTGCATCTTCTCCTCTAACCCTTGTGTTGCTGAAAGGCACCTTGACTTTAGACAAGACTGTCTCTACCCCTACAGTGTTTTTTTCAGTTCTGAGTCCCTGGAGGGACAGAATACATTGGTTTTGTTTTTCCTTCCCCTCCGCCCTTAACCAGGAAACAATGTATGTGGATTTATTTTTAGCTGCTAAAAACCATCACCTCTATGCCTTTTACTGACTCATAGCCCTTCAATCCTTCTCCACTTTTCCCCCTGCAATGACCTGGGAGAGCAAACACTAGCAATACATCTCCAAGCGCTCCAGTAATGCCCATCGCTAAAAAATGCCCTAAAAGGAGCCCCTGCCATGGCTAGCAGCTACAGCTGGATAGGAAATTACATGACAGCATTCCCATAATAAAAAGGAGTTCTAATTATAGAAAACAAAAAATAAATGGCTGCAGGCCTATATAATCTACACATCAGCACAACAAGATGCTTAGTCAATAAAATAGTTCAACTAAGTGATCTCAGCATGTAATTCCATGAGGATTTTTTTTCAGGGGGAAATGCTATCATTTTCCATTTCTGTTTAATGAATCATGTGAATTATAGTAACATTACAAATGGTTCTCTTTGCAGCCTATTAGTTTGTTTCTGTAGGGTTCTAATGGAAGATATGCTTCATTTAGATCTTAGCTTGCCCCCAAGCCATAAAGAATAAATTGTATTATCATAAGCAGTTACCTTTTAAAATGATCTTATCAAAAGAAAGTATTTTGCATTGTTGAGAAGGGTTATTACCATTTTAGACAAAATGCTGCAGGCACTTCACTATTTATAAAAATATAAATAATTGCAGCAAAGAGACCAAGGGGCTGGAACTGTCTAGGCATCCTCTAGGCACAAAGATGAACATCATCTTCAGAACATCAGCAGTAAACTGAATCACTCACAGGTTCACAGAGCTTAAGGCCATAGGAGACAGTACAATCACTTAGTCTACACTCCTGTGCATCACAGGCTGCTGCACTTACTCCTTTATTGAAACCAATAGCTGCTGCATTTGACTACAACATAGCTAACGTGTAGCTGAAGTGGGTCTTCCTGAAGAGCATCCTGTCTGGATTCAAATGCTGTTGGGAAAAGTAGGATTCACCCCTTCCAGGAAGTGCTCATCACCCTCACTGCTTTTCAGATTTTTTCTTGACATGGCCCTGAAGCATCACAAGTATTTCTATTTTTACTGACTACTGTCAGAATTTCACAGTAGGACAGACATTGACTATAAATAACTACACAGCAATATCTATTCATGTAGGAAAGCATTCAAGGTAAACAAGACCCCTTTAAAAGGCATCCAGAGAGTGCAGTGGGTCTGATCAGTCACTGCACACTTAAAACATCGCAGTGTGGGGCACCTGATGGCACTGCCCCCCAACCAGGAACTCCATTTAGCTGCCACAGCCTTGCCAAAGCAGAGCAGAGACATGGCAGCCCCAGCCAGAGGGGACCCCAGGAGCAAGCGGGCGTCTGTCACGCAGGGCTGGATCAGTTCATCTCACTCAAGCAGATCTCTGTCCAAACTTCTTACAAAGCTTCCAGTGGCAGACATCCAGTACTTCCCAGGCATGATAATCCCATGGTTCACTAGTTTCAGTGGAAACTTTTTAATAATATTTAATTAAACCTTTTTTGCTATTTAACTCCATTTCTTCTAGACCTGTCTAGAATGGACAAGAGAATTTCCTCCTCTGCAGTTTGTGGGTTTTGTTGGGTTTGTTTGGTTTTGGTTTTTTTGGGGGTTTGTTCTTTTTTTTTTTTCCACATTTGAAGAACAACATTCTGCTCAGTCTTTTCTAGACTGAGCAATTCCAATTTCCTCAAACTTTTCATATGGATCAGCATTACGTCCCTAGTTAGGGATGAGGTCAGAAGGCATCAGATCTCAGTAACTCTTTTAATGTAAGCTAACTCCAAAAAGTAAAAATAAAATCCATGAGTTTTCTGAAGCCCATCAGGACGACTTAGCTGAAGAATGCCGTATCTTGCTATTTTTCAAAGTTACAGCATCTTTGATTTGATTAACCCATATCACTACAAGTCTGCAGGTCTTCTAACCAAGCCTAATATAAACTGTCTGAATCAGAAAGTATTATGGTTGGGGCAAGAATTTGGACAATAGAATCACTTCTAGGTGATAACGTGTATGTGTTGATGGAGTGTTCCACTTCAAGACACTTCATTTCACAAGCTACTATCCAGGTCACTAACTGCAGGAAGCTTCCATTTATTCAGCATCCCATGCCAAAAATTTGTCATATGAATAAAGTGATACATATTCATAGTCCAGCTGCTATTTGGACCATCATAGTCTGAATAGATGAGCAGCAGTGACATAAAAACATCAGGTAACTCAGTCACCATGCTTCTCAGTAATAAAAATGCAAATAAAATAGGAAATCAGAATTCCTGCTACTATCAAGAAAAATTAAAGTGCTGTCAATTTAATGCAGTTTTGCTTTTTCAGTAAAATAGCATCTGTTCTATCACACTGAACAGTAATAATACCCTCTAAGGCACAAGGTCAAAAGCCACCTAATCACACACTATGAAGCCTACTTTTGCTGTGCCCACCTTGTGAATGACATTCTTTTTATAAAAAATAAAAGTAGTACACCTGAGAAAGAAATATATTAATTACACCGCTATCTACTGTAGTTCTGACACTGGATGGGCATGACAGACTTTACAGGGTTATTTCTCTTTAATGTACAGAAAATGGTTTTGCGTTTCTAACAAATTGTGTGTGTACATGCGCACACATCTACACGTACACAAGCAGGCCCTGGAAACCACAGGTCTGCAATGAAGACTGCCTCAAACTGCACAAGCACACAAAAGGTCAACATTGCCATCAACAGGTCAAGAACACCTCACAAGCTTCCCAACTTTATTTATCCCAATACAAAAAACCTGCAAAACAAATCATATAGAGGCAGGCCACTAAAGCCACAAGTAACTCTGGACACCTGCATGCTCAGAAAAATAGGGACATAAGGCTAACTTGTTGTCAGGGTATGGAACTGCCTTCAAGCTGGCAGGATTTGGGATATTAACCCAGAAGAACAGCCCGTCCAGTCCAATACCCTGCTCGCTGCCAAGCACCGTCCATCCTTCCAGTTACCCCGCCTGAGAGGGGGCCACTGATCACCTCTTGAGTCCTGGGAGGGAAGGGACACCTCTCACCCCTCGGGGTGTATGCTGGGCTGGGTGACCACAGTGCTCCCATCACCTGCCAGCCCAGGACAGTTCTGCTTGAGGCACCGGCCTGAAAACAAGCACTCTCCCAAGCCTAAGCAACTTCCCAGTAAGCAGGGCTGAGCCTTGGTGTGCCAGGGCTGGGAATGTTCCCTCTACCAGTACTTCAATAGCTCATTTTGTGCAGTCGGTTACAGAAACCTGTGTTTGAGGCAAGCAGGAGAGGCTGATAGTCTCCACAGCTTCTGCTTTGCAGACCATTGCAGCATGAGCAGCTCCCAACCCCTTTCCTTGCTGCTGAGCCCCCCCCCCAGAGAAGCCCTGTCACACCGAGTTCCCCAGCTACGCGGTACGGAGAGGCATTATTTGTCTGCCCGTGCCTCATGCCCACCCTCCCTGCCATCTCCCAGACTGCCCAGGCTTCCCTGCCCCACCGCTTCCATCTCATCTGAGCATGCTGGAAGTCCCTTGATGCTGGAAATCACCTGAGCAAAGGCAACCCCACAGCAAGTGTCTGCCTGCCCTCAGTCTAAGTATTTCTGTGTTTGCGTTTTGATATTGATGATGTATAAACATGTCCCTGGTCAGACACAACGTGGGATACTAAGTGTAATTATTTGCAAGTTAAAGGCATAACAATTGTTTCAACCTGAAGTTGTCAGAGGACAGGCTAAGACACAGGGATTCTGCAAATGAAACCATGCTGGCAACCACTTAAAAGTGCTCCTAATAAGCTGCTACAGCCAAACCTATTAACTGACTTGAGAAGTCCTGCCATGGGGAAAGGGGCTTCCTTTTATAAGCTACAGAAAATAAATTAGATTTTCCTCCACTCTTTGTAGTTAGAGAAAGCTCTTTGATATCCAGAAAAATGGAACAATAAGTTGCCATAAAAAAAACAGACAACCAATTTAATAAAAAAATGGAACCTGTTTTGCTATTTCACATTTCTGGCTCTCATCAGCAATGTGAAGTTCAAATGCTGGATTTGTGTATAAATATACACGTACGTATGTGTATATACGCACACACTTTTTGGGATGGCTGCTTTGTTGGTGGTGGGGCTTTGCTTCTTTTAAGCAATAGTTGGAGAGAGACAAGATTTCACAGCACCCAGTTCAGTGCACTTACAGCCTAGCTCTCCACTCCTTCACTTCGAGGTTTTGGGGTAGCAAACAGACCAGGAGCGCAGCATTTGGGCTGGGGTGCTGCTCACACAGCACGGGACCAGCTGTGGGCTGCAGCTGCAATGAGCGGCTCACCCTCCCTCGGCAGCCTGAGCCCGGCCGTGCCATGGTGCAGGCTCCTGAGCAAGGGAAGAGCCGACCCCTCTGCTGAAGACTGGGGAAGGGCAAGAAAGGGGCAGGGGAACGGAACGAGCACTTTGAGTTCCTGGGAGATGATCCCAGGAGAGAGGAGCTCACAGGGGCAGGGATCTGTTAAGGAACGTGGGGAACAGGGCAGAAAGACTCTGGGAGCCAAGGGAGCAGGGCAGTGTAGTGACACTCGGTGCAGAGCTCGCCCTGCCTTCCACACTCCTGTAGGCCACGGGAAGCCAATTCCGTGCCGGATTTTGCTATTTATACAGACAGCTTGACAAGGGGACATGGAGTTAATCTGTCACCTGCAGCATAGGAGCAGGCAGCTCAGGGTTCCAGGCTCTTCTCCGACCATGGGCTCTTCCAAGGTTTCATTTTTTTGCAGGAGCCCCAAACACAACACTGCACCTTGACCAAGCTCTTAAGGGAAAGTTTTATGATTTGGGGTGGAATTTCTCTGCAGAGAAAACCAGAGATTAACCAACAGCCTTTTCTCTCCCAGAGCATGCTTGGTCAGACAGGCAGCTCTGTCAGGAATTGACCTATCCTAGCCTTCACTCCCCTGGCCAAAAGCTACTCCATGAAGTGCAAAGCACACATGAGATAAATTAAGTGACAGTAAATAAACAGACAGCAACTCAAAGTTTGAATTCAGACCACAATTGAGCAAAGAAATATTCCTGTCTTTATCTCTACACACAGCTCTCATCCACTGATGCCAGAGGCATGAATCTTTACAGGACCAAAACACGATCAGTTCATAATTGCAAAAATCTCCCAAGCACCAGGCTTTTAATTGTTTCTATAAGTTTTGCCTAAGAGCTATTTTAATTCCAAGCAGCTGTCTTAAAGAACAAGAAGAAAACAACTTAATATGTAGGGCTTTACTGTGATGGCTCATTATTGATTGAGAAGACAAGAAATAATTATGTTGCTGAAAAATACTTTTTGTGAATACTTTGTGAAAAGTTTCAGAGACTGGACAAGGGATTCCGAGGGGAGTTTATGCATCTCAGCACAGCAAGAGAATTGCACAACACCTGCCCTGGGAGTGGGTACTTTGAGGCAGTCCAGATCTTCCTCTTCAGGGTGACCGAGTGCTTGATACCGGTACAAAACAAAAAACTGCAAAGGGTAAATAACAAATGAAAGTAGCAAGCCTGTCATCCCGGTCTATACAGACATCACCTTGAGAGTACGTGTAGGTCTAACCCAGGCAGTCTGACCCAGTGCCACAGGCCACCACAGAACCAACCTCCAGTCGGTGCAGGTCTTGCAGGGCCAGCACAAGGCACGTGGGCAGGTCTGGCCCTTTCAGTAGCGCGGATCTGGGTGCTGGTTCCTGCATGGGCACAGCCTGCGACAAGGCAAATTCAGTGTTCACCCAGCCCACTGTACACTGCCAGGCACAGGGCTCTGCAGCCATTGTCTGTGCCTCCTCGTACCAACTCAGAGCATCAGGACTAGGTAAGGTATCTGCTGGCCTTGAAAAACACACCACAATTCCCTCTCTCTCTCCCTGTAAGAGATGTAGAACCTCTCCTACTTTGAGGCACTTTTCATCAATTATCTCAATCCATCTGGCTTCTTCTCCAAGTTGCATTGATTATGAGCATCCTGTGCCCTAGAGATAAAAACCACCAGCCCCATTTCCCCCCTGTGCCTTCTCCATATTGGCTCATAACGTGATGAGACTGGTGATGAATAGCCTGCTGGGAAATCAATAAGAGCACAGACATGTCACAGCCCTGAGATTAATGGAACTGACTTGGCACAGAAAACTTCCCTTCGTTTGCACAGCCAGCCCACAATGCTTGTCAGTTCAAGTTTCCTTAACCATGGGCATATATTTGACTTGCATGGCCATTCTCTAAGTCAGAGTTCACCGATTCCTACAATCTCAGCTGCAGAGTCACCAGTAAAAAAGCCTATATCAAACTAAATCAGAAGAGACCGTAAAGACTGAAAAAAGTATCTTTCTTAAGTAGCCATGGGCAGAATAAAAAGCCAAACAAAAAGCCCCAAACACCGTTTTTGCAGGTTGGTTCTAGCAGGTTAGTAGCTTTATTTTATTAATGATAATTTTTGGGAAGGCCAATTAACTTTTCTATTAATCCATCAAATCAGGCCCTCACCTAGCTTTAGTTTTAGAACTGATACAGCTTAGAATCACTCTTTTCCAGTGCAACTACTGCAATCGCAGCCCACAAAGGAGCTGATTGCTAGATCAGCTTTTCCACATTCCTCTGGAGCCTGGGCATCTGGTCTTTGGTTAGCACAACCCTGACAAACAGGTCTCCCATTGCAGAAGTCACAGAATGGTGAGGGTCAGAAGGAACCTTAAAGATCATCTAGTTCTGACCCCCCTGCCATGGGTAAGGACACCTTCCACTAGACCAGGTTGCTCTTCAATCTGTCGTAGAAAACCCTCAGATAGTCTCTGTAAAATCTAGAGGAAAACAAAACAAGACTTCCCTAAGCAACAACTGCATTTGTGGGTGAACCCAGTAACGAGTGTTCCAGAAATCAAGACGACAAAAAGCAGAAAGCCAAAGACAGGGTACTACAAATCTTACAACTTACAAAATCTATAATATGCACTCAACAGGTGTCTAAATTAAAGTGCTTTGATTAGCTATTAAGTAGCAAGTAATAGCTGCCATTAACTCCAGAATAGCAAGGTCATGCAAACACCAAGAATCTGTTCTACTCAGTATTTTCAGCTCAGCACTTTTTCTCCAGAGCTGTGAAACAGTAGATTGCAATCCCAACACCAGAAAAAGGAAAGGGGAGTATCTACACTTTGGCACTGCTTAACACAAAAAAATGTTTCTTAATGCAGACACTGGAAGGCAACTATTTCAGTTTCTTCTCACCCCTAGTGTCCAGTCTCCAATTACCTTGTAAGCAGCTGAAATGGGGCAGGGTGCGGACAGCACTTCTGTTCATTCCCAACTCTGGATGATACCTCATTTTAATAACATTAATTATTCATTGATCATTTGAGAGCATGCATAACCGTACATAACTCCTCCTGGAGGATGGGGTAAATGGAGAATTTCATGGTTTTAGGGTCATACCACAACTGCTCGATGGATTTCCCCACCTCCATGCTTAAAACCTGTTAGTTACTGACCCCTAAACATGGAACAGAGCACTTGATTTACCCGAAGTAAAAATCATTATACATTGATTCCCCCAGAGCTGGATCCTCCATCCACAGCTGAGGAAGGGACCTCTGGTGATATTTCTAGGACCAACAGTCCTCTACACACAGAACTTCATCCTTAATGTTGCCAATTACAAAGAATTAAATAATTTCATTTTTAACCTGCATCTATGGGGCTTAGAAACTACACAGTACAAAGCTGCCCCATTGTATGCAAACTAAACAGCAGCTCTGAAAAGCCAACCTGGATCCTGGAAACAGAGGGGAGTGGAGGGAAATGGAAGAGCATGTGTGTAAAATATAGATAAGAAAGCAAATCCCAGCTGTCTTTCTTATCAGCCCTTCCTATTTCTCTGGCAAGAACATGTAATTTTGTGCCGTAATAGCAAAGGTTGGAGTGACTGCTGTCCCATTTGAATGATACTGCTATAGCTTCTCTCTTTATATGTATCTGAAATGGGAATCTTGGAATCCGTTCTCTGGGTACCATTCGTTTTTTCCAACACTTGTCTTAGTCCCTCCTTTTTTATAAAATGTGCCTTTCTGAAGCATGGATCTGGGATAAATAACAATACTGTGCCTTGCATGTTCAAAGACTTTCAGAAATGTCCTATCATTTATCCTTTCAGTGAGCTATAATTTGTGCTCACATAAACCTAAGGTAAAACTGACACCAAGAACAAGACTTACCCAGGTCCAGAGCAAATCCCTGTTGAAACAAAGTTCCCTGTGCTTACGACTTAAATGTAGACTTAATTCCTTCCTTGGTGAAAGGATCGAAAGAACATGCTCACCTTAGAGAACAAAGGGAACAGTCCAATTCTATTGCATCAATGGAAGAAGCACAAATGACTTCAAAGAAGCAACTCTACGTCTAAATGGTTGGCTGGATGGGAACAGGACCACTCAGCCTCTCAGGGAGGCACCACACCCAGGGACTCTGCTCAAAATATCAATGGAGAGCAAGCAAATCACTTACACAGGCTGTCACAGCTGGTCTCAGTCTACAAGTTTCCTCTGAAACTTTGTGAAGAATCTGTTCACCACTTACACATTGTAGCCTTAAGCACACACTTCATTCCCATTCAGCTGAAGAATTTTACTTTTCTAATCATCAGTGCTAGCACTATTCATAGATAGTATTATACATGATCAAATTTATATGAGAAACATGAATTTCTAGATAATCAACAATTTTGCAATGCAACTGTAAGCAAGAGTTGAATTAATCTTATATTTCAAACCTTAAATCTTTACTTAATGTGTACCTAAGGACATAGCTTAAATTCTGCATATGCACACTTGTCAGGTTTTTTACTAAATTAATGTGGTAAATAGCTGTAGAAAAAAGATTAGGTGAAATAAATTCAGAGACTCGTGAAATTACAAAGGTGCTCATTTTTTTTCTACCCAGAGTTACAGAATGAAACTATAGTTTCACATTTCAGGCCCCTAGAATATAGCCTTTAAGAATTCATATCAGCTTCCCTTGTTCTGCAGGGAGAAACAATGCAGTGGGTTTTTTTTTAATGCACTGATATTTCATTAAAACTGGACCCAAGCCATGGTCCCCCTCTGACGCTGCCCTGGCAAAGGCAGCGCTGCCTCCTTACTGCACGCTCCATTTCCCAGATGAAAAACACCTTTCAGCCCCACTTCCCGAGCTCTGCCACTTTTGACTGATAGCACAAAATTGAACTGCACTAAGCACACATTAGAAAATCTGATAAATATTGTTTGGAAATATAATTGAGGTTTAACTGGAGCATAAATTTTTCACTTTGAAGCAAAGATTTCTCCACTTATTTATGAGAAAGATTTAGCGTTACAAACAACGATGACAGTTAAGATAAATGTTAACCTAAGTCATGCTTTTCCTCATAACCTGCAGAGCCTTTTTCAGAAGTGCTTTATGTCACCACTGCACACATCACCAGACAGCTGCAGAAACCTCAAGATACTCCTGTCCCCTGCTCTTTTCAGGTTCGGCACTGGCCGCAAAAAAGATCAGAAGCATTGAACACGTTTGGGGTTTAAAATCCTGAGGAAGGTTTGAGTTACACATCGAGACTGAGGCTTGGTTTACCCTTGGATCAGGTTTTGAGTCAACATGACTTCTGATACATCAGTTGATAGCTTTGCCATGAATATTTAAGAGCAAAGTGTTCACCAAAGTTGTTCTAAGATACAAGAACACTCATCTCACATGGCAGTTGTTTTGCCCTCAGCCTGTACAGCACTTCTACAAATTGGTAAAGAGACATCGGATCAAGATGGCCATTATCTAGGTACCTAGAGAAAACAGAAAAAGGCTATCAGTTTTTAACCTAAAGTTTTGTATTTTAATATTCTAGGAAATTTCTTACCTATGGTGCTGACAGACTGGTGATGAGAACTGCAGAAGGTATTGTGTGTCAGAGCACTCAGCCATGTCCTACACATCATGGCTAGCATGGTGCAAATACACAAAACAAACCTTACGTCCCCAAAAAACCTTACAATCCTGGTACATTCAATAGAACATCTTTTGATAGATGGTGAAAAAGCTAATTCCATTTTCATATTCTCAGAGTAGTTGATATTAAACAATATTCTTACACTTCCATCTCTGTTTTCATAGGTTTAATTCTGCATTTGAATGCAAGAAGCACTCACACTTAAACTGCAAAAACATGTGCTGCTCTAGTCAGAGCTTCACTAACAAGGAACCACTGGTATCAAACAATGTGATATTAAATCAAGGATGAATGTTAAAAATTCCTATATAGCATCAGGTCAGAGCAGGCACCGGACTTGAATGCTAATGGCTTAGTCCTCCTGCTCCATCTTTCTATTAACACTAGTTTTCAACTGTGCAAACAAGATAGTAACAAGACTCCACTACGCAGCAAATGCTAAATTCAGATCCCGGCTCCGTGCCTCATAAATTTTCATCCTGGCATCACTTGTTCTTTTTACAGCTTTTTTTAAAATGTAGGTTATCCTTTGCATTTTAAGCAGACACGATTGTATCAAATGCCTGGATTTTACAGCAGCCAAGATGTTCCTAAGTTTGATGAACTGATCTCAAGTGAGATAAATTATGTCAGTTGTCTGCTTTGTCAGTAAATCAAGAGCTGACATTTCCCTGATTTGTAACCGTATAATGTTACAGTGAAGAAAAGTATGCTCTTGAAAATCTGTATGGCAAGGTTAGATTAATAAGCAGTTTAAAGAAAACGTCCCAACGTAATGGGCTTGGAACATCCAAACTCAATTCTAGCTCATTTGATATTTCTCAGG
Source organism: Cariama cristata (assembly GCF_000690535.1). Lineage (NCBI taxonomy): Eukaryota > Metazoa > Chordata > Aves > Cariamiformes > Cariamidae > Cariama > Cariama cristata. The sequence goes on along the minus strand of NW_009598597.1, from coordinate 50,633 downwards.
TTTTCTTTTTCAGGAATTCAAAAAATGCCATACAAAACATTTTATGGAATATTCCATCTATGTGTTGCCTTGCTTTACAATAATTGACAACATTTACATATATTTCCATGTCTTCTTATGCCATAAATTTGCATAGATCCAGGTAAAATTGTTCAGATTTAGACATGCTGCTTCAGTCAATTTCAGGAGCTGAATCGCATCTCAAATCTGAATTGCATCGCTCCCAGAACTCCCTCTCCGGGGAAGCACTACAGAATATATCCCCACTTAATAACCCTAACGGTACTTCTGCACCGTCCTGTCAAGCTGCATGGGTGTTTGTCAGTAGTCGTGCCCTACATCAGGGCACTTCGAACCAGCCACTGGAGCGGTGAAACCACAGCATGCAGCTCAGTCCCACGCTGCCCGTCCTCTCGGCACAGCTCTGCCAGGGCTCTTCCCTCTGTATGCTCAATGCAGGGAAACACAGGGTTTGGGTGGGGACCCAGCATTGTGCAGGGAGGGCAATACATTCCACTAAGGCAGAACTGAACAGAGGGATTCTACCAATTTTCATATTGTGAAGCTAATTTAACCCATTCTGTTTGTTCATACTACTTTCTGGAGTTATTTTTATTGCTCTGAAGCCATGATTTAAAAGCACAGATGGTTCCCAAAATAAATAAAAACAAACCCTACTTGAACTGGACTGGGAACAGTTATATTAAAGTGTTAGAATTTTTTTTAAAAGTAATTTGGGGTTGTGTTTTGATTTACACTAACTAAAATGTACTGGTTAGCAGCAGAGACACCATGAATTTATATGACATTTGGCAAATGTACTAACCATCTGGCCCCTGTAAAGTGTATACAGGGCATCACAGCCTCATGGAGGAAATGTTTACTGAACCACACTTTGATCACCATCAGTAATTTTTTTTATGGGACCAGTCCATCACCAAATCCCATTGAGCAGAGGCTTTTGCATTAGACAGTAAAACATATAGTAAAAAATATAGATAGTAAAACAACGGGAGGTTACACATGCTATTTCTAATATCCTTTTGAATACAACCAAGAGACTGATGAACCATCACTTATACAATGAACTCTTAATGCTTTGCCTTCAGGGAATAAGGCAGAATCCAGCTACAACGCCCAGGCTCCAGCACTGATGCAAACACAATAAGGCAGTCCCTTGCCATTAAAGTAGATGAGAGACAAAAGCAGAGCCTAACAGCTTTACAAGAGAAGCTTCCCCAGATCTCAGAGCAGGTCACTAACAACGATGCATGCAGCACATGATCCTCAACATCCAGTTCTTCCTAGTCAACAGATCGAACTGTCTCCAAAGGCCTCCACTCTCCAGTGAGTTCAAGGCAATGGAGGCACTTAAAGGCAGCATTTGAGAAAACAGGGACTTTACCCCAATAAGGAGCTGTCCAGATTCATTCCAGGAAGCAGAGTTCTGCTCTAAGCATATGGGGTTTTTTTATTAATAAAAGGTAAAGCAGGATGAGAAAAGTGAACTGAAAGTATTGATTGATTGAAGAGCCTGTACCACTGAGCACATTCAGCTCTTGCTAACTCCAGCACCCTATTTCTCCTCAACTAGCACCATACAGCCATGAAATCCTCAAACTGAAGACCAAATTCTTCCCCCTAGCAATAACCTGAACCCTCAATCACAGTGTAAAATTATTTTACCTCTGCAACTACCAACCTGTGCCCAAGATTTGCAAATGTAAAAAACCCTCTTCCTTCAGCTCTGCTCCTGATTAACCAAAATGAGCGGTAAGCCAACATCAAGAGTGATCAGGAAATTTTTGTCTCTGACAAAAACATCCCCAACCCCTCCCCAGACAGAGGAAGATGCAATGATAAATTTGGCTCAGTAACCTCCCCTTGCCAGACCCTCTCACTCATCTCCCACCTCTGCCCACACAGCCCACCCTGCTGCTCCCCCAGCTGCAGCCGGTCCAGCACCAACTGCCTGTGCTCTGCCTTCCCTGGGGAACAACCTGAGCATCCTGCCTGAGCTGTGCCTGGCACAAGCAAAGAATTAACATGGCATCTGAGGGCAGAGCCATGAAGGGCAGTTCTAGACAGCAGATACTCCTTTTCCATATATGCACTTTTGGGGACCTCATTTAGCTGCTGCTTTTAAGGTAGAATTCTTCTGAAAGTAGATGCTACTACTTTGCAATGCGGAGAAAGAGGATGAGAATAATTACATGAATACACTGTTAAGTCAAATATTATTAAAAGCAAGAACTGAAACTTAAGGATGCTAAAGGCCAACCCCTCATGCAAATACTTTTAGTAATGTATAAAAAGAAATTGAGAAATAGTGAAAGTATATCACAGCCTTGCAAGATTATCCTGTGGAAACAAAATGCATATAACCTTGCTAGCTGGTGCCAACAGCTCTTCACCTTGATCTTCCTTTGTATTATTAGTATTTGCATCACAATACTACTGAGACTGCAACAGAAGTCAGCATACCATTGTGCTTAGCATTTTACAAGTAGCAGAAATAGATAATTCCTGCCCTGAAAGCCTGGGAGTTCACACTTACAATAAGAGGAAATACAATTAACTTTTTACCAGAGAAACACTTTAGCTGAGTTGAGCTCAGTCTCCAAACACAACCAACATTGAGTTCAGTGTTGGCACCAGGTTTCCTCTCCAGTCTGCACGGCTGCATGTTTTCCCCTGTCTTCCCGGAGCCAGGAATAAAGGTTTGGTTCTTTGCAGCCCTGTGGAAGGCAGAGGTGGCCACAAACAAGACTCCCTCTTGGTAGCGTGGCTGCAAGCTTTTCCTTTCATTTCAGAGAGACATAAAAGCAAGAACCCAAATTCCATTTCACCCTGCAGCCTCACTGGATCCCATGGGGCAACGCAAGTCCAATGCCAAGCAGCAGGAGGAAGCTGCTGCCTTCCATCCCAGGGGCCGTCACAAATCGCAGCTTGCTGGCTGGCGAGCAGCCTGCATTCACCTCAGGCTTCTCCTCTCCCCTCCCAGGAATGCAGGGGAACTGAGAGACCCCGTCCACAGCAGCAATGCTGCTACCAAAATGTCCTTTGCTCATGGATGTGGCCAAAATAAGCATTTAGCACCAGACAGATCAGTAAGAGGGTTGGAGGAGTGGATGACAAAGACTCCCAACAGCTCAGGGCAGTAACCATGACAGTAGGACAGGCAGCCTCATTTAATTGCTGTTGGATTTCTGTGTGACCCATTTCCCAGCCAGGAGGGCTGGGAACACAGGCATCCCACCCGAGTGGCCAAACCTGGCAGTTACATGCCCAGAGCATCGGCTGCTTTCAAAGTAACTGGGAATGTCATTGCTCATCTTTTGGACTATATTTGAGACCGAGCTGAACTCTGCTGGCTTAATTAGCTAACCATAAATAAACATCATTTACAAGACCTAAACATTTAAAACACCCTGTTAAGCATCTGAAACACAAATGCTTTAATTATAGACTAGCTCAAGTTTTAAGTAACACTGGGATAAATGCTATAGAGCAGCTGTCTATGAATATTTTACAATGAGATTGCTCTCTTCTCCAGGTCCACAGAGACTATCAGGTTGGGAAGAACACATTCATTCTTTAAAAACGCCTGTTCTCCTTTCCCTGCAGAGTGCAACTGCCCAGCTATCACCACCAGCTCTGCTAGTTCGCTAAACACTTTGTCCTCAGTGAAGTGCCCACAGTGAGCCCAGGTATTTGGGGCTTCTCTGCTGCTGTGCTAAATTCTGTTCTTTTCTTCTGTGGCTCTATTTACTACCCAGCTAAATCACTAGTATTCCCTTGACTGCAGCATGCTCTGGACCAGACCCCAAAATGTACATGACCATCTTTAAAATCTACAGATAAAGTCTGGTTTCCATTTTCTCTTTAAAACCTATTTGCATTAACAGAGCAGTATAAAGGAACTAACACCCTTGAAAATAAGGCCACAATGCCCAAGTGAGACAGCTTCAAATCACAAAAATTACCAAAAGTCACTGATAAACCATTTATCCATCTGCCTCAACTCCAGTGCATTATGGCACTAGTCAGTGCACTTGTGCTGACTCCAGCTGCGACTGTCACTGCTTTGCAAGTGCAGCCC